>NW_024623271.1:0-2384 GCF_008729295.1 Plectropomus leopardus
ACCATCATCACCATCATCATCACCATCACCACCATCAATGAACAGCAGCTACACACCAGCTGCTGGCTGCAGACGGCGAGGTCCGACACCTTCCCCCAGCCCACCGGCACCACGTCGAAGCAGCGGTCGGGCTCCCAGCCAAATACCCGCAGAGAGTCTGTGGCCCCGCTGTACAGGCAGCCGCCGTCCGGGCTGAAGAACACACACCTGAACGCACACAGGTCAGAGGTCAGAGGTCAGATTGATACGACATGCCGTCCTGTGACCTCTGAGGTGCAAAAACTCACCTGACTGGAGTAGTGTCTCCCTCCAAGGAGCCGATCATCGTGAACTTCTCCAGATCCCAAAGCTTGATGCTCCTGCACACAAAACAGAGAACACACACACACACACACACACACACAGAGTCACCATCCTGCAGGGTCACAATCAGATAAATAAACTCTGCTTCAAAAGGATCCAAAGAACAGACGAACTTTAACTTCATGATAAAACAGCATCAACACAGAGACAAATGCACATCCTTTATGAGTGCCGTCTCCTGCAGAGAGACAGCAGAGAGACAGCAGAGAGACACCAGAGAGACACCAGAGAGACAGCAGCGAGACAACAGAGAGACAGCAGAGAGACAACAGAGAGACAGCAGAGAGACAGCAGAGAGACAGCAGAGAGACACCAGAGAGACAGCAGAGAGACACCAGAGAGACACCAGCGAGACAGCAGAGAGACAGCAGAGAGACAGCAGAGAGACATCAGAGAGACACCAGAGAGACACCAGAGAGACAGCAGAGAGACAGCAGAGAGACACCAGAGAGACACCAGAGAGACACCAGAGAGACACCAGAGAGACAGCAGAGAGACAGCAGCGAGACAGCAGCAAGACAGCAGAGAGACACAGCAGAGAGACAGCAGCGAGACAACAGAGAGACAGCAGAGAGACAGCAGAGAGACAGCAGAGACATCGGTGCACAAGAAAATATAAATAACTCAAATACAGAGTTTAAACCCGGGACAGAAACGAGACTCGAGCTGAGAAAAACAGGATTCTTGTACTTTCTTGTAGGTTTGAGGCAAATGCTCAGATGACATCAGTCACCTGTCAGCTCAGGTAACGCCCCCTAAACACCATATAAGGGCAAAGACTCTGACACATGAACAAGACGGAGACATGAGGCCAAAAAAAGACCGAAAGAAGAACTTCTGCAGGAGAGAAACTGACATTCTGTTAAATAAAGTTAAAGTAAATGTGATTTCAGGGAAATGTATTCAAGTATTAACAGTAAAAGTGCACGTGCACAAAGGTTTAAATAAATTTAAAATAATTAAAAGGAAATGCAGCAAGTCCTTGCCGCAGGGCCTTGAGCGGGAGTTGAACCCAAGGCTGCTGCGGCGAGGACACTGCCTTTATTAATGGGTGTCTGCTTTATCCACTCAGCCACTGACGCCCTGATTGTGGCAGCTGTGGAGTAAAAAGTAAAAGTCCAGTATTTCCCTCTGAAGTGTGGCAGAGGAGAACACAAGTAACACAAGAGTTCCTCAGATTTGTACTTCAGTAAAGTACTTGAGTAAATGTACTTAGTTACATTCAGCTGTGGTCAGCAGAGGGACACACTGAAATACAGTAAGTCGTTTTAAAAACTCTGAAACATTTTTTACATTTGACAAAATGATATTCATTCATTTTTTAAATGTTCCTCATATTTAAAACGTATGTTTCCTTGTGTTGGACAATAATTTGTGGACTGTGAAGACGAGATGTTTTCTATAATCTCGGTACGAGTGTCTAAACAGCTCGTAAAATTGTCTCTGACCTGCCAGAAGATCAAAAATGAGAAAACACTGACGAATCCCAAAAATCGGTGCTCACAAGGTAAGAAGAAAACCTGCATATGAACAAAAACCAGAGAACATTTGTTGGTTTCTTGCATGAGGCCAAAGGACTCATGTCTCACTGACTGAGGACAGAGGACACAGACAGCGGAGACAGTGGCCTGCAGCTGAGACGTGTCAAAACATTCCGACCGAGACGTCTGATGAGAAGGAGCTCGGGCGTCGTACCTGTCGGAGCTGCCTGAGGCCAGCAGGTACTCGTTGGGGTGAAACTGGACGATGTTGACGGCCGCGGTGTGAGACTTAAACTCTGTGATGGTCTTCCCCTGAGTCAGGTCCCACAGCTGACGGAGACAAGAGGACACGGACATGGCTGAGACATTATCACACAAACAGGAGGAAATCGTCCCTCTGCTGGGGACTATTTTCAGAAGCGGATTGATCCACACTTGGGGCACATTAGCAAACCCCAACATGAAGATTAAATATGCAGAATATGAGCAGATTCTTCATTTAGGAACTAACTCATGAAATATCGTCTCAACACCAGCAGC
>NW_024623272.1:0-1387 GCF_008729295.1 Plectropomus leopardus
GGTTTTTAGAGCCTCAGACAACCAAAACGTCACGGTGACTTTGTGGTGACTTCCGGAGTTTGATGCATCTTTTTTGCTGTAATATTTTTAATTTCCTTTTTTTAAGTGAAAAAATATTGCCGTTTATTTTTCATAACATTTTGTTTTGTCCATTTTCTTTCTTGAATTTTTTTGGGTGATTTTTCTTCATTTTTGAAAATTTCTCTTTTCTTTAAAAATTGTTGTCAATGGTTTAAAAATTTTTTGTCATTAAACTTTTTTTAATGAGTTTTTTCTTTAAATTTCTATTGTTTTTTAAAAAAAAATTTTTGTTATTTTTAAACAAATTGTTGGTGATATTTCATTAAAAAAAAAAAATGTCTTCAGATATGTGGCAACAATGTTATGAAGTCATCGTGACTCGAGGGGGGTACCCGGAGGGTCCGGCTGCCGTCGAGACCCAGTCCGTGCACGTCCCAAAAAAGACTGAACACACCTCAAAACAGGATTTAATAGCGTGCCGAGACACGCCATAGCATACGAGTATATGTTTGGCAAAAATGACGAAATTTGACAACTTCAGAAAAAGAGGCTGAAAACGCCTCGAAAAAGCAACAAACAGCTGAAGTGCTGAAAAACGCCACAGCAGAGGAAGGACAACAGGACAACAGGACAACAGGACAACAGGACAAACTGGACATAATTTGGCATTTGAAAAAAAATGCGTGAAGATATACGGTTATAGGACGGTAAAATGTCAAAGTATCACATGATGTACTATTACTATAAGTACTATAAGCTCTTTGTTCCAGTGTTTTTTTCCGAAAAAGGCCAAATTACAGCGTTTTTGGTCATTTTTACAATTTCCTCCACTGTGGCGTCTCGAATGTTGTTTTCACGTGGTTTTATGTGGTTTCCAGCTGTTTTTGGGAGGAAGAGGAGGGACAGCACCAAATACCTTAACGAGCGTCAGATTATCGATGATGTGGAGCGATCAGATTATCGATGATGTGGAGCGATCAGATTATCGATGATGTGGAGCGATCAGATTATCGATGATGTCGGTTGCTTAGGAACAGAGACTCAGTGAAGCTGAACTGTGACTTTAAACTTTATTGTCAGAAAACGTGGATACAGTTTTACAGACGGCGTCCGCGGCGTCCGCCCTTCCTCCTGGTGGAGTCCGACGGGATCGGAGTGACGTCCTCTGATCACACGAAGAAGAAACAAAAACAAAGAAGAACCGGGAGGTCAGAGGTCAACAGACAGAAATAAAGCGTCAGCTCACAAAGACGTTTAAAACTTCATGGAAAAAAACAACGATGTGAAATATTTAAGTGTATATTATTAACGCATCAGCAACTGAGTACTGCAGTTTTAAAACTGTGTTATATGTCCTGCAGTATTA
>NW_024623273.1:0-1728 GCF_008729295.1 Plectropomus leopardus
TACATTGATATGTGTAATTCAACCAGAAGCGGAGTGATATATGTTTAAATTGAGGAGTTTTTGTTTTCCCTTTAGATGCAGTTGCTATCACAGCGAAACCTGTCTTCTTCTGACGCTTGTTACCTTTAACCTGTGTGCAGTGGTGTACATGATCGCCTTTTTCCTTCTTCGCATTAATGGATACATATAATGATGGCGTCAGAGACTGAGCATGGCCAGAGGCTACTGCAGCAGCAACAGTTCAACAACCAAGGTTGCGTTATGACAAAACAGGGGTGATGTTTCTGTTTGAGTATTTGCTGTTTGTTCTGTTTGGATATGTGCATCACCAAATAAAAATATGTTCATGACAGAGACCCAGTGTCTTCTTCCAGGTTTTCAACATTAAACATCGTAGAGTAAGTCACATCCCGGGAAAAAATTTAAACAAGACTGTAGGTTCATGTTCGGGGAGTAAGACAGCTATGTGATAAATTTGACCACAGTCAAGTAACCTGACTGTGGACCTCCATGCGGTTCTTACCTCTGACACATGCCCCGGGGAAGTCTCTTGATGGGGCGTTAAGTTCCAGGTCCAACTGTGGCTGAATTCACGTTCCAGGAAATGGACCTCCAGGTGGTGCATACCTCGGACACAAGCCCCAGACAGTGCACTCACTCCCGGGAGAAAGGCTGAAGAGTCCCCGGTGCTACCTCTGACTTCCAGGAACCGACCTCCACTTCCAGGAACCGACCTCCAGGGGCCCAGTCCCTCACACACAAGCCCCAGACAGTGCCCTGACTGCAGGGACAAAAGGTTAAGAGTGATCGCTGGTGAAGCCACCTTCCAGGAAATGGACCTCGATGTGGTAACTCCCTGGACACAAGCCGCAGACAGTGCCCTGACTGAGGGGAACAACGGTAAAGAGTGGAGGGTGGATGAGTTCCCTTCCGGGAAAAGGACCTCCATGCGGTAAGTACTACACACACTTCCCCCAGACAGTGCCCTGACTGAGGGGACCAAATGGTAAAGAGTGAAGGGTGGATGATTTCACTTCCAGGAAAAGGACCTCCATGCCAAATACTGCATAGACATACCCCAGACAGTGCCCTGACTGAGGGGACCCAATAGTAAAGAGTGGAGGGTGGATGATTTCACTTCCAGGAAAAGGACCTCCATGCCAAATAATGCATAGACATGCCCCAGACAGTGCCCTGACTGAGGGGACCAAAGGCAAAGAGTGAAGGGTGGATGAGTTCACTTCCAGGAAAAAGACCTCCATGCCAAATACTACATAGACATACCCCAGACAGTGCCCTGACTGAGGGGACCAAATGGTAAAGAGTGATGGGTGGATGATTTCACTTCCAGGAAATCGACCTCGAGTCCAAATACTACATAGACATGCCCCAGACAGTGCCCTGACTGAGGGGACAAATGGCAAAGAGTTAAGGGTGGATGAGTTCACTTCCAGGAATTGGACCTCCATGTGGTACGTATCAAGGACAAATGCCTCTGAGACTAAGGCCTCATCACCACAGACCATTTTTTTTCTTTTTCATGTTATTTATTCTCTCTTTTCAATTCTTTATTTTTTCCAGATATTATTTTGTCTTTCTTTTTATTCAAACATTTTTTTCACATACACTTCCACAAACACATACATACTTTTATTTTACAAGTCACTCCTTTCTGACACAACAATTGTTTTGGCATTTAACATGCGGCGGGATTTTGGGGGAGTTGCA
>NW_024623274.1:0-2110 GCF_008729295.1 Plectropomus leopardus
TGTGAGTTTGGCCTCAAAATCAGCTTGTAAGCAAATTTCCAGTTCTGTAGGTATGAGACCTCCACACAACATTTCAAAGTATGTTTTACTTTGAATATGAAAATCAGTTAACGTGGTCCTCTCTTACAGTCTGGAGATGTGCAGGTTTGTCACGTGTAGTTTGTGCAACAAAGACATAAATTGTCGGTTTCTATGATGTCAAGATCTCCTGATGTCTCCTTGAGTCTTTGCAGGAGCTCAGTTGACAGCTCCTTGCGCAAAATGAGTCGTAAGTTAATTCAAACTGTCTATCGAGCAATAAAATCTTATCGTAATTTAGTTCTGCTTACAAGATTCGGAAGTTCAACAAGTCAGTTCGGTCCATTAGCTGACCCCGAGGTTCATCTAAGGAATCTCCAAAAGAAGTTTCAGTTTTGGGTAGGCATTTGAATATCTTCTTATCAAGAGTTGTCCTCATCATCCACTACAAGAATTAAAACTGAATATGTAAATATAACTTAGGGACTGTTTACTATTATTGAGAGGGGAGAGGGGAGGCATGTCAAATCTTGTTTTAAGAACTGGGGAGACTTAGGATTTTTATTTTGGCTTAGGAGAGGGGCATACAACTTTGAATGGCTGTATTTTTTTTATTTATTTTACATTTTCTTGTCTTTTTAGTTATTTTTTGGAAATATTTCGGGAAAACAATTTGGAGATTTTAGTTTTTTATTAAAAAAAAAAAAATCTGCCCTGGGGTTGGTGCTCGCGCTCTCATAATCATTCCTTCAATTTTAATAGGGGTGCTTGGCGCTAATCATTTTAGCAATTTTAAGAGGGCCTTTGCTTCTCTGGCCGAGAAAAAAAACAACCTTCTGCATTAAAGCCAGTACCGTGAGGATGTGCTTTTGTCGTCCATCATCTGAACATTGTAGTTTGATCACAGCAGACCCTAACCAATAACACCAGCCATCGCATCATCACAGAGCCGAGGAGAGGTGGAGTCGTCTTTTCCTACATCATGATGAAGTCTCCCTCACATCTTTCCTTGACCTCATGATGTTCTGTGGAGTAGAAGGAAAAGTAGAAAGGAGATTACTTGAACTTTTCGACTGCAGCCGAACACTCTCTACCACTCTAAATATTGAGCGTTTGCGGTCCCTACTGGGCAATCATGTCAATTTTATTTTTAAAGCCCATTAAGACAAAACATGGTTTGCCTCAGAGGGCTTTACAGCATACGACATCTCTCTGCCCTTAGACCCTCACATCACCTAAGGAAAAACTCCCAAAAAACCCCCATTTAACGGGGGAAGAAAAAGGAAGAGGCCATGATGAGGGATCCCTCTTTCAGGATGGACAGACATGCAGTAGAAGTATGTAAAAATGTTGTGTCCCAGGGGAGGTACTCTCAACACTAACTGGCTGAGTCGTCACGGTCTTATCAGATCCAGATCAAATTAAAGAAAATCCAGTAAAAGTCTAGAGACTCTCCCCTAGAGTGTAACCTGTGCAATTTACTGCTTTTTATTCAAGGCCAGGTCACAGGGACAACAGGCGGAGCAGAGCACTCCAGACGACCCTCTCCCCAGCAACACTTTCCTCCTTCATGGCCTCCCCGAACACCCGAGTTTTTGCTTTGGCGACTGCCTCGGCTGCAGCCCTTCAGGCCAACCGGTGCAGTCTAGGAAAACATCACTCTGTTGGGTTTCCACCAGCAGGTGTGTAAGTTGCTGTCTGACGCCTGACAGCTTCCCGCACCCCACTGGTGTCTACCTGCAGTACCTTAAAACAAAGTATTTGTTTTGGTATGCGAGGCTGCTTGCAAAGACAGGCACCAGCAACCTTCGCACTACAGCTTTTAGCAGCCGCTCGCACAATGGAGGTGCTGAACA
Organism: Plectropomus leopardus; assembly: GCF_008729295.1. Taxonomy (NCBI): domain Eukaryota; kingdom Metazoa; phylum Chordata; class Actinopteri; order Perciformes; family Serranidae; genus Plectropomus; species Plectropomus leopardus. The sequence continues at coordinate 1,875 of NW_024623274.1, forward strand.
TGGACCGCTTGGATTCCATGTCCCCATCCTCCCCTGGGCACCCTCAACTTCATGCTGCCCAGCTGCCCAGCCCTGATTACACCGCTGCGGGCCACGGGCCCACTGGGTGGTGACAGCATGTTACTTATTCGGGGTAAGCCCGACTGGGCCCTATGGCCCTTCAGCTAATCCCTAAACATACTGCGGAAGATAAACATCCTAGAATCCGTAAGGCATTCCTCCAGAGGCTTAAGACA
>NW_024623275.1:0-1022 GCF_008729295.1 Plectropomus leopardus
GACAGTGAGATCTGGAGGGGCATGATCGGGAGGAAGGGCCCCCCCAATCTGAACCCGAGTGGTGTTTTGTTATTGGACTTCTGTGCTCACCACAGATTGTCCATAATGAACACCACACCTCCTCAGCCTCCCTGGTAAGGTCTATTCGGGGTACTGGAGAGTAGGGTCCGCCGGATAGTTGAACCCTGGATTCAGGAGGAGCAATGCGGTTTTCGCCGCGGTCGTGGAACTGTGGACCAGCTCTGGACCCTTGGCAGGGTCCTTGAGGGGGCATGGGAGTTTGCCCAACTAGTCCACATGTGCTTTGTGGACTTGGAGAAGGCATTCGACCGTGTCCCTCTGGGAGTCCTGTGGGGGGTTCTCCGGGAATATGGGGTTTCGGACCCCCTGATACGGGCTGTCCGTTCCCTGTATGACCGGTGCCGGAGCTTGGTCCACATTGCCGGCAGTACGTCGAACTCGTTTCCGGTGAGGGTTGGACTCCGCCAGGGCTGCCCTTTGTCACCGATTCTGTTCATAACTTTTATAGACAGAATTTCTAGGCGCAGTCAGGGTGTTGAGGGGGTCCGGTTTGGTGATCTCAGGACTGGGTCTCTGCTCTTTGCAGATGATGTGGTCCTGTTGGCTTCATCAGGCCGTGACCTTCAGCTCTCACTGGATCGGTTCGCAGCCGAGTGTGAAGCAGCCGGGAAGAGAATCAGCACCTCCAAATCTGAGGCCATTGCTCTCAGCCGAAAAAGGGTGGCGTGCTCCTTCCGGATCGAGGAAGAGGTCCTGCCCCAAGAGGAGGAGATTAAGTACCTCAAGGTCTTGTTCACGAGTGAGGGAAGGGTGGAGCGGGAGATCGACAGGTGGATCGGTGCAGCATCTGCAGTAATGTGGACTCTGCAACGATCTGTCGTGGTGAAGAGGGAGCTGAGCCGAAAGGCAAAGCTCTCGATTTACCGGTCGATCTTCGTTCCTACCCTCACCTATGGTCACGAGATTTGGGTAGTGACCGAAAGAACAAGATTGCGGGTACA
>NW_024623276.1:0-1122 GCF_008729295.1 Plectropomus leopardus
ACATATTTGACTCCAATCATGATGATTAAAGTAGCTCATAGATACTGCCTTTATAGAAGTATTAATCAATCAGCCACGTATATATTATCCACCACTTGTCCTCAATACGACGAGTCTGTTCAACATTTGGAGTAGGTGTGTGTGTGTGTGTGTGTGTGTGTGTGTGTGTGTGTGTGTGTGTGTGTGTGTGTGTGTGTGTGGTGGAGCGACTCATGTCCGAGTCTACGCAGTTTATTGAGAGGTCTCTAGGTTCTCTCGTCCAAAAGTCAATGGTTTTGTGAATGGGTTTTTGGGTAAAATGCCCTAAGTAAGGTCTGGGGTTTCTGAACTTTTAAGGTTTTACTCGCCTTAAAAAGTGGTTAAACGGGTTTATCAGGGACATTAGACCTCATCACAGCCGACACAGAAATTTATTAAATCCACTTATCTGCCTGCCACGTGTACATTTATCTGTCTATAAAACATTTTTGAACGTGTTTTTACAGTGTTCGTAGTGGTGAAGATACGTGCGACTGCGTGTGTGGTGTTCATCTGTGAAGATTATTAAAATGTGTAAATCTCTGTTCGTCACAAAGCTTAATTTTGGCGATAATCAAAAATCCCTTCAGATTTTTGATGAGGGAAGCAGCTGCTTACTTAATGGTTGGCCTACAAAAATACGTCATACCTTATAGGGAAAAAAAATCCCCTGCTAAAGCAGGGGGAGACCCCATCCTCTGCTGCTCTGCCTGAAACCTCTTTTCTGGTTGGTCCGGCTTGAGCCGCCCCGCGCGCTCCTTGGACATAAATAGGAGGTCTCGGCGACAACTGCTACATTTTCTCTGAGTCTCAACTCTGGAAAACAGTTATCATGTCTGGACGCGGAAAAACCGGAGGCAAAGCAAGAGCGAAGGCAAAGACCCGCTCTTCCCGTGCCGGTCTGCAGTTCCCGGTCGGCCGTGTTCACAGGCATCTCCGCAAAGGCAACTATGCTCAGCGTGTCGGAGCCGGAGCTCCGGTGTACCTGGCGGCCGTGCTTGAGTATTTGACCGCTGAGATCCTGGAGCTGGCTGGAAACGCAGCCCGCGACAACAAGAAGACCAGGATCATCCCCCGTCACCTGCAGCTGGCTGTCCGCAACGA
>NW_024623277.1:0-4336 GCF_008729295.1 Plectropomus leopardus
TTTACATGTATTCGCGGTTCTCTAAACAATGCACAACTCAAGTTTATTGAGGTCGCTCTATGTGTGGCCAAGAAGTGCATTGCTGTGTCATGGAAATCTGATTCCCCTCTTTTTATTGACAGGTGGTCTTTTGAGATGAATAGTTGCATCCCCCTGAAAAAAAATTACATATTGTCTCAGAAAACGATACAACACGTTTTTGAAAATTTGGCAACCATATTTAGACTATATCGGTACATCTCTTACTCCAAGTACTTAATATAGTTGTTTGTATTGCCTCTGCACACTGACTGTATGTCTGTTTTTTTTTTGTTTTTTTGGGGGGGGTGTCCTCTTTGTTAAGGTAAGGAAGCTCACCCTTTACGCCTTAACGCCACCTTATGTTATGTCCATATACTGTTGGTATAATGGTATGTTTGTAAACATTGCAAAACTGAAAATAAAATAATCCAAAAAACACCAAAAAAAAACAAGTCTCTGAAGTCTCTCCAACTGGTGCAGAACGCTGCTGCTTGTGTACTAACGGGAAGAAAAGGGATCATATTACTCCTGTTTTAGCTTCTTTGCACTGGCTCCCTGTAAAATCCAGAATTGAATTTAAAATCCTCCTCCTTACTTACAGAGCTGTCACAGCTCATAGTTCTCGATCAACCCTCAAGAGCACTGTGCTCAGAAAACACAGGGTTACTTGTGGTTTCCAAAGTCTCCAAATGTATGATGGGAACCAAAGCCTTCAGTTACCATGGTCCTCTTTTATGGAACCATCTTCTCGTTTCGGTCAGAGAGGCAGACACCATCTCCACATGCTGTGATCCTGCACGACGAGACCTTCAACTGCTATTATTATGAGTCATGCCTCCACTATTAATATACATATGGGACTCTTATCAACATTTACAATATTTGCATGTAGCATCACATGCCATCATAGAGTGCATTTAGTAATTTTACGTCTATCACTATTGTTATATGACATGCTATTGTTACCATTATTGCTGTGCTTCTCTCCCCCTCTCTCCCTCTCTCTTCCTCTCTCTCTTTGTCTCTCTGTTTCCTTTGAATGATTTTAAATGTAATTGTTATTTACGACATCTGTTGCACGTCTGTCCATCCTGGAAGAGGGGTCCCTCCTCAGTCGCTCTTCCTGAGGTTTCTACCATTTTTTTCCCCTTGTTACAGGTTTTTTTGGGGGGAGTTTTCTCTAGATGATTTGAGGGTCTAAGGGCAGAAGGGTGTCGTATGCTGTAAATCCCTCTGAGGCAAACTATTCTTTGTGATAATGGGCTTTAGAAATAAAATTGAATTTAACTGAAATTGAATTAAACTGTAAAGGAGGGCATGTGGGTTGAATGAGTTTCTGTGTCCGGTGTGATGATGTCCAACATCCCCAATAAACACTGTAGTCCACCCTTTTAAAGAGGTGTAAAACCTTAAAAGTTCAAAGGTTGGGTTTATACAGACATATTTTATGTTGCAGAACAAAATGTCTAAATATCTTTCGCCTGTGTTAACCACAGAGCTTATTTAAGGTATTTTATCCAAAACCCATTCAAAAAATTCATACACTTTGTGAAGAGGCCACCGGAAGTTCAAAAAGATCAATGTGTTTTAGGACTCTATTTGCCAAAAGGATGTGTGCTAATGGGCGTAGCATGTCACACATCTCAAAAATTCGTGGATGGATTTACACAAAACTTTGTGTGAAAGTCTGTCATGGGCTAAGAAAGAACTGATGAAACTGTCATGCTAAACTGACAAAAGGGGGCGAAGCTATTACAAAAAATGCATAACTTCTTATCGCTTTCATGCAATACCACAAAACTTTGACAAAAAGTTTGTTATGGGAAAAGGAACATCTGATTAACTTTCTACTCTGACTAACCAAAAGGGGGCATTGCAGTGGGTGAGGTCTATCACAAAAAAGGTGCATAACTTTTCATCGGTTTCACAAAACACCACACAATTCTGACATAAGGTTTGTCATGGGGCCAAGGAACAATGGACTCATTTCCCACCCTAATTAAACCTAGGAAAAATTTTGAAAGATTTTGAAATAAACAACCAGTAACATTCCCACCCCTCCCTTTAGGGCTTCATCCAAAGAACTCCTCCAAACTGGGGACAAACAAATGCTTATTAGGAAGAGAAGAATTCTCTTATCTATAATTGACGATAGGCTAATTCATAGTCCAGAAGTAGGCCAAGGGTGTGTAATCTCAGCAGTTGCTTGCCTGTCCAGTTAAAGTTATTGTCACATCTGCTCCTCTGCATCCTCTCCTCACACACCTCTCTCCTAATCAGCCTGATTTCTTCCACCGGCAGTGCTTCCCTCTCTCTCTCTCCACCTGTTGCTCATTTCCTGTCTCCGCCTATATAACCTGCTTGCCGTCTCTGTCCATCCCCGACTAGCCTGCCTCGTCTCTGTCCCGGTGATCCGACCTGCCTTCCGATTCCCGACACCGAGTCTGATCTGCGCCTTCCTCCCTTCTGCTCCCTGAGACGGGGAGGAATTCAGCAAGCCTGCTCTCTGGTGAGATATGCCATCGTTGGGGTTGATTCAACTGCTCTGCTCGACTCACCTGCTCCGTTCTTCCGGTGGGTTCCCTGCCCAAACCACGTCACCAGTTCGGCCAGCTCTAAGGTTCGGCTCGGTGGATCACCGAAGTGGACTTTCACTCCCGTAGACATTGTTGAGACTGTGATTATCTTCGTTTGTGCCAATAAAGCCCCTGAAAGACTCTGTCCGGTCCATGTGTTGCTTTTGGGTCCTACCACCAGCCCTGACAGTTACCTAAAGCCTACATTTCCCACTTTGCATCATTTTCCTATTCTGACAGAAGTTACAGATCAAAAAGGACTTATTTCCATCAGAACAACAAACAGTTAATTTCAATCTCTTGTTTATCTGTCATTTCACATTTATGGGGGAGAACACAGTCTTTGGGAAAGAAAAACAAATTATATAAAACTGTGGCCACTACAATAGCTTGGCGGGCATGAGTTTGCGCTGTTAAGGGTATTCCATGCGTGCCATTCATTGATGACGCAATGACACAGTGACGATTCTCTCTGACCAATCAGTCGTCTGCAGTGTTTCCATGTCACCTTGTAGCACCTCATAGTAGGTAGTACATAGTACATAGTACAGGTAAGAGGTACCAGGTACTTTTTCCTGATGGAAAACCAAAAAAAGTCAAGTTATGAGGTTATAAATGTTTGGTGGTATTAGAATTAGGGCTGTGAGCTTTAACCCTTTAATTAGGATGCAATTAGGGTCCGTATATTTCGTTTTTTTTTGTTTCTTTTTTTAATCGCTTTAATCACCAGCCAACATTTCCGTCTTTAAAAGGCTGTATGTGCAACTGAGTTTTAAGCCAGACTGAATATACAGGTATCATAGGGAACTAGAAAATCTACTTTATACATGATTTAATTCCTAATCAAGACAAGCCATGATTTGATCTCTTTTCAAGACAATCTGTTAAGAATTGCTTTACTTTGTCTATATCAGTGGTTCTCAAACTTTTTCTGTCATGCCCCACTCTGGAGGAAGAGAAAGTTTCCAGCCCCCCGCGCCAACAAAATTGTAACAAAACAAGTCAAGTTGAACTTTTATGGAAAAAATGCCAGGATTATGACATTCCATTCACTTTTCACAATTTTTGTGACATTTTGTCAAAAGATAGCTACATCAGACTGTGGTTTTTCAAAAGTAAAGAAAATCACAAATTGCAATTACTTTGCTGCAATAATAACTAAACTAAATTGATCAATTAGACTGTGCTTTTTCAAAAATACATACAAATAAGATAAAATCTGCAATCCCCTTTGTAGAACTGTGCAAAGACAAACATATAGAGATTTTTGGTAACAAAGATGAGCTACTTATTTTGTTAGAGCTCAGTATTATCACAGTATCAGTAGCTTCAATAAGCCTGTTTCTTCTTTTGCACATCTTGTAAAAACAAAGTGCAACCTGTACAAAACAACAATAACAAGTGCAGGTAGATGGCAAGAAATAGGAAGACCCTTCATTTAAGAGGGCTCAAGTCACAGTATTACAGTACTATCAGTGGCTTCAATGAACCTAATTTCCATGCATATTTTCAAAACAATAACAAATCAAGCCAATGTGCTTAGAAAGTATACACAAAACAAGTTGTGATGGCCCATGTTACTCAGTAAGAGTTACTGTATCACTGTTCTCAAAACAATAACAAATCAGTGTAAAAAAAAAAAAAAAAAATCAAGTGCAGGCATTTGGACGGAAAGATGAAGTGCATTTGTGAGTGTCTCTCTGTTGGTGGCTGCAATGAGCTTGTTTTTCACTGCACAT
>NW_024623278.1:0-1059 GCF_008729295.1 Plectropomus leopardus
CTTAAATCCTGAATACCTCCTGAGTCTGGTCCGCTTCTGGAGCTCTCAGGGCCTAAAAGAACATCGGCAAAGCACCGGCTTAATGATGGTTAGCTTGGCGCTGGAACTCTGTGATGACGTGCATCTGTACGGGTTCTGGCCCTACAGTAATCACCCACATGTACTCTGCGCCCTGACTAACCACTACTACGATAACGTGATGCCTAAAAGAGGAGTCCACAGCATGTCGCAGGAGTTTGACCTCTTGTTGAAGCTGCACAGTCAGGGGGTGCTGAGGCTTCACCTGGAGGATTGTTGATGGGATGAAATGTAGTTTCCAGACCCAGGGAACGGACAGAGATACTGTTGTAGCCCATTCACTCATGAAGTCTTTTCTTGCAGCAACCTCTGAGGCAAAAAAATGTGGAAGTCTGAATGCATTTATATGCATTCAGACTTTTGGGAAGACTGCACTGAGTGTCTGTATAAGATTCATTTAACTTGCATGTATTAGTGTCTTTGTTTTCATTCATTTGATCAGTTTATTATTAAGAAGATTTATTATTTCTTGGTTTTGGGGTTTTTAGGATTCTGTGTTACGTAGTTTTAAGGTCAGTCTAGTCTTTGTTGGATACTTGTTTTCGTCATGTGATTTTCTATTTGCTGTTTTACCTCCTTGGAGCTCCTGCATTTTGGGTCCATGTGCTCCGCATCTCATAACAGCAACCTCCGAGACTGAAAAATGAAGCCGATGCAAAGTGCCAAAAATTGAATTTCATTGAATGACCACTTGAGGCAGGCTCCAGTGCAGAGTAGACCTTATAAATTTCCTTTGTGTTGTTACTTGACATCTGCTGTTTATATTCAGGTATGGGGCTCTAATGGGGCGTCGCCGTCCATTTGTGGAGAGTCTACGTAGCTATGGCAACTCACTTCTGCTCCTTCCTACCTTCTCCTATGGTCACAACACTCCTGTGTGCTTGCGTGCCGTCTACAGCATTGAGGACTTTAAAATTCCCATGCGGACTGTATTCTTAAATCCTGAATACCTCCTGAGTCTGGTCCGCTTCTGGAGCTCTC
>NW_024623279.1:0-3297 GCF_008729295.1 Plectropomus leopardus
TCTCTGGGAATATGGGGTTTCGGACCCCCTGATACAGGCTGTTCGTTCCCTGTATGACCGGTGCCAGAGCTTGGTCTGCATTGCCGGCAGTAAGTTGAACTTGTTTCCGGTGAGGGTTGGACTCTGCCAGGGCTGCCCTTTGTCACCGATTCTGTTAATAACTTTTATGGACAGAATTTCTAGGCGCAGCCAGGGTGTTGAGGGGGTCCGGTTTGGTGACCTCAGGATTGGCTTTCTTCTCTTTGCAGATGATGTGGTCCTTTTGGCTTCATCAGGCCGTGACCTTCAGCTCTCACTGGATCGGTTCGCAGCCAAGTGTGAAGCGGCCGGGATGAGAATCAGCACCTCCAAATCCGAGGCCATGGTTCTCAGCCGGAAAAGGGTGGAGTGCCCCCTCCGGATCGGGGATGAGATCCTGCCCCAAGTGGAGGAGTTTAAGTATCTCGGGGTCTTGTTCCCGAGTGAGGGAAGGATGGAGCGGGAGATCAACAGGCGGATCGGTGCAGCGTCTGCAGTAATGTGGACTCTGCACCGATCTGTTGTGGTGAAGAGGGAGCTGAGCCAAAAGGCAAAGCTCTCGATTTACCAGTCGATCTTCGTTCCTACCCTCACCTATGGTCACAAGCTTTGGGTAGTGACCGAAAGAACAAAATCAGGGGTACAAGCGGTCGAAATGAGCTTCCTCCATAGGGTGGCTGGGCTCTCCCTTAGAGATAGGGTGAGAAGCTCGGTCATCCAGGAGGAGCTTGGAGTAGAGTCGCTGCTCTTCCGCGTTGAGAAGAGCCAGATGAGGTGGCTCAGGCATCTAATTAGGATGCCTCCAGGACGCCTCCCTGGTGAGGTGTTCAGGGCAGTTCCCACCAGTAGGAGGCCTCGGGGAAGACCCAGGACACACTGGAGAGACTACGTCTCACAGCTGGCCTGGGAACGCCTCGGGATCTCCCGGGAAGAGCTGGACGAAGTGGCCGGGGAGAGGGAAGTCTGGGCTTCCTTGCTTTGGCTGCTAAACGGATGAAAATGGATGGATGGATGGACATCCCTCTGCCCTTAGACCCTCACATCACCCAAGGAAAAACTCCTGAAAAAGTACTCCTGTAATGGGGGGGGGGGAAAGAAAGAAACCTCAGGAAGAGCGGCAGAGGATGATGAGGGATCCCTCTTCCAGGATGGACAGATATTCAATAGATGTCATAAATAACAGCTGAAATACAATCATGACAAAAAGGAAAGAGAAAGAGAGAGGGAAAGAGAGAGGGAGAGCGGGGGAAAGAGGAAGACATCCACGACAATAATGGAAACAGATGAATGTCACATTACATTAATGATCGGTATGAAATTACGAAGTGCACTCTACGATAATACTGTGGGTGTGGATAAGAGTTCCATGCGTATGTTGATAGTGGAGGCGTGACTCATAATAAAGGCAGTAGAGGGTTGCGTCAAGCACAATTATGGCATCAGCACAAAAAGGACCCATAACACAGGCGTAAATTCAGGCAGGACCACAGCTATGGCAAAACCAAGGCCACAGTCAGGGCAAGCGGGGGTTACAGTATCAGTGCAGCCACAGCATGAGCATGACCAAAGGCAGGATCACAGCACCAGCACAGCTATCAGGACGATCGAGTGCAGCCAAGGTTGCTGCCAGGATCCGAGAAAACTAGGAGACAAGGGGGCAGGAATGCTCCGGAGATGCAACGCAGTGAGTGTAAAGCAGTCAACAGACATGAGTGTTTTCAGATGGAGGGAGAAAGAGAAGGACAAGGAGCTCAGTGAATCAGTTCAACTAAAACACAAGAAACTTGTGCTCCAGAAAAGGATAAGCGCTCAATGAAGAGCCTAGGGTCACTAATCAGCAATTATGACTGAAGTATAAAGGCCAGAGAGCAATAATTGAAAAGAAGAAAAGAAAGAAAGAAAGAAAGAGGAGGCAGAGCCAGAAAGAAAGAGGAAAGAAAGAGAAAAGAAAGAGGAGGCAGAGCCAAGGTGGCAGGTCTGAACCACCCCGGGAATTTCAACAGAACACAAGAAACTTGTACTCCAGAAAAGAATAAGCCCTCAATAACAAAACTATGGTCACTAATCAGATATTATGGCTTAAATGTGAAGGTCAGAGAGCAGTGAGGACTAACAGGTCTAACAAGTCCCCTGGCAGATAAAACCTATGTCAGCCTAACTAAGGGCTGGTCCAGGCAACCTGAGCCAGCCCTAATCATAAGCTTTATCAAAGAGGAAGGTCTTAAGTCTTAAAAGTGGTAACAGTGTCTGCTTCCTGTACCAAAAGTGGGAGATGGTTCCATAAAAGAGGAGCATGGTAGCTGAAGGCTCTGGCTCCCATCCTATTTTTGGAGACTTTGGGAACCATAAGTAACCCTGCATTTTCAGAGCGCAGTGATTCTGAGGGTTGGTAAAGGACTATGAGCTGCGACAGATAGGATGGAGACTGATCATGTAGAGCTTTTCATGTAAGGAGGAGGATTTTAAATTCAGTCCTGGATTTTACAGGGAGCCAGTGCAAAGAAGCTAAAACAGGAGAAATATGATGCCTTTTCTTGGTTACTGTAAGAACATGTCCAGCAGCATTCTGCACCAGTTGGAGAGACCTAAGAAATTTATTGGGGCAACCGAATAATAGGGAGTTACAGTAATCCAGCCTAGAGGTGACAAATGCGTGTACTAATTTTTCAGCATTGGTTCGGGTCAGGATCTGAACTAATTTTTGCAATGTTACGCAAGCAAAAGAAAGCAGTCCTAGAGGTTTGTTTTATATGGGAGGTAAAAGATTAGTCTTGATCAAATAAAACGCCACGGTTCCTTACAGTTATGCTAGAGGCCAAGGTAATGCCATCTAGAGAAAGTACATCTCTAGGAAAGGAGTTTCTGAAGTGTTTGGGGCCAAGAACAATAACTTTAGTTTTGTCTGAGTTCAACATCAAGAAATTACGGTTCATCCAGGCTTTTATGTCCTCAGGACATGATTGAAGTCGAGATAACTGATTAGTCTCATTTGGTTTCATAGATAGATATAGTTGCGTATCGTCAGCATAACAGTGGAAATTAACAGAGTGTTGTCTAATAATGTTGCCTAGGGGAAGCATATATAAAGTGAAAAGGATTGGTCCAAGCACAGAACCTTGTGGCACTCCAAAGCAGACCTTAGTATGGATGGAGGATTGATCATTGATATGAACAAACTGTGAACGATCTGATAAGTATAATTTAAACCAGCTTAGTGAAGTTCCTTTAAGGCCAATTAAGTGTTCCAGTCTGTGTAGTAAAATTTGATGGTCAATGGTG
>NW_024623280.1:0-2970 GCF_008729295.1 Plectropomus leopardus
TGAACACGGAGCCGCTTACTGAGCTGCTTCTCAGGCTGATTTAAACACAGGCTCATAATCACGTCTCTGCCCTGAGTTTAGGCTACAGGCCTGTATTTATCCAAAAACTGATGTTATTATATATCATTTGTTGTATATTTATATATATATTCTCATTTTGTTATTGTATTTTATCATGTTTTATGTTTATTTAATATTTACTATTGACTGTTCTCTCTAAGAGAGCGTCAGTAAACATCTGCAGCCTTTCAGGTCAGAATCTGCACGTGAACACGAGGAGACGTTTTAGGACGGCTGATGTTTCCAGTTCATCACGTTTAAACCGTTATAATGACCACACGTGCAGCAGCGGATCTACACGTCGTACATATTTACATATTTATTAGGCTATTTTCACGAAATCATAAGCATTCGTGACGGTAAATATGAGGGGAGGAGGGTGAGTGTGAGCGGCCGTCTCGTCACTGGCAGCTTTATTATTTTAATTCTCACCTCGGTAATGATGTCATATTTTTTACCGGGTTTTCCTCATTTAGCCGTTGTAACGCGCATTAAACAACGTGGTGAGTAACGGGGCGGAGTATTAGTTAAGATAATACTGATGACAATAATAATATTAGTAACAATAATAATTATAGTCATGATCATAATATTAACACTCAGAGTTTCTGGTGCACTTTTTTAGATCCAGTGCAGACGCGCTTTTGTAGTCCATCATGTGAACTTTGTAGTTTCATCACAGCTGATCCACGTCAATAACATCCGCCGTCGCGTCACCGCAGAGCGAGGAGAGCGGTCGGATTCTCTAAACACGCGACCGTCTTTTCCTGAGTCCTCGTGAAGTCTCCTTCACACCTCTCCTCGGCCTTGAGACGTTTTCGACCGCAGCCCAAGTCGTCTTCTGTCGAGCGTCTGATCGCAGGAGATTTTAATCAACTCGAGCATCAGCATCAGGGACCGATGCTAACGAACGTTAAAAACGTGACCGAACTCTTCCTCATGAGCTCATGTGTGACGAGGAAAACGTGTGTGACATCACACGTGAAGTGAAACCAGTTAATCGTCAGCAGGCTGATGAGTGGAGGACTTTGTTAATGTTGTTGTTGTTGTTGTTGTTTACCTCCCCAGCTGTGCTGCTGATGTCATCGTGGTGCGTTCAGGGCCTGCGCGTGGATGTGTTTCCCAGCAGGCCTCTCTTCAGACTGGGGGACAATCGACAGCTGCTGTGTCACGTCCAGGACTGTCCCACCATGCCGAGCGTGTCCTGGTCTCTGCAGGGGGACCGCCCGCTGACGGCGTCCGTCAGCACCAACAGGAGCCACTCCACCGTGACCTTTGACCCCGTCAGCATGGAGCACGAAGGAGCTCTGCTGTGTCGAGTCAGCTGTGGACCCGAAAACAAGCAGGTCAAGACGTCTGTTCACGTTTACTGTGAGTGCACACACACACACACACACACACACACACACACACACACACACACACCAACAAACACACACATACACATGCACACACACACACACACACACACACACACACACACACACATACACACACACACACACACACACACACACACGTGTGTATATATGAGGATGTGCTGAGTCATGCTGGTGTGACAACGAGGATGTGCTGAGTCATGTCTCTGCTCTGCCGGCAGCCTTCCCATCAGCCCCTCTGATCACTGGCCAGGACCAGCTGAGGCTGGGGGCGGAGTCTGTCCTCACCTGCCAGGTGTCTGAGGTGTATGCTGCCGCTCCGCTGACTCTCAGCTGGCTGCGAGCGGACGCCGTCCTGCAGAGCATTGTGGGAGACGCAGAGTCGGGCTCGGTGCGGTCCGAGTTCAGGTTCAGGCCTCAGGAGCGGGACTTTGGAGGAAACATCAGCTGCAGGGTCACGCTGGACCTGCAGGAGCTGCCGGCTGAGGACCGGACCAGAGAGACCAGCGTCCCCCTAAACCTGCTCTGTGAGTCCTCAGATGGTTTTAAGGGTCCTCCGGGACTACACGCTGTCTGTTATTAACGGGATACCTGCTGACCGGACGGCTGTCAGTCCCCGAAACATTTAAGGAAAACAATAAACATGTTTACAGAAAACAATAAACATAAAAAATAAAAATAAATAAAAAAAATAAAATAAAACAGTCCAGCAGGTTTGGTCAAAAATCACCACAAAGCTTTAAAGAAAAAGCGTCGTTTAAGAGACGTGTTGGAGCGCCCCGCCCCTCCTGACTCCTGTTCCGTGTGATCAGATATGAAGATGACTGTACAAACCTGTAATCAATAATCAATCACAGCCTCACCTGTCCCTCCGCAGACGCTCCCGTCGTCACGGTGATTTCAGACTCGCTGTTGGTGATGGCGGGCTCTCCGTTCACGCTGCGCTGCTCTGCGGAGGGAAACCCAGAGCCCACGGTCACCTGGAGCTTCAGGACGCCGGACGGGCGGTCTGAGCGGACAATTCTCTCCAGTCAGCTGGACGTGGCGGCGGCGAGTCAGCCCGACGCCGGACGGTACGAGTGTGAGGCCCGCAACAGTGAGGGTCACCAGACTGCCGGGGTGCAGGTCGCCGTCCACGGTGAGAGAGAACTTCCTGTTTAATTTGTTGTTTCAATGACAACCGAACACTGCGTCACCTGTCTGCTCCGCCCACAGCTCCGCCCACCAACACCTCCCTTTCGGTGAGTCCAGGTGAGCAGGTGATGGAGGGTCAGCAGGTGACGTTTACTTGTCGCTCAGACGGAGCTCCGCCCACCACGCTGGTGCTGAGGAGGGAGGGGGCGGAGCTTCAGAGGACTGACCCCGCCTCCTCCTTGCTCTCCTTCAACCTGTCCTCAGCCCAGCTGAAAGACTCCGCCCACTACCAGTGTGAGGCCTCCAACCAGTACGGCTCCCAGCTGGTCACCAGCTCTGTCACCATCACAGGTACTGGTCTCACTGGTGTTTACTGGTCTCACTGGTGTTTACTGGT
>NW_024623281.1:0-1298 GCF_008729295.1 Plectropomus leopardus
CCGCGCCCCCGGCCCATACTCTGAATTTCTATCTGAGTTCTCTGAGCTTATATCATGTTTAGTGCTCAAATCAGACAAAATTATTATCGTAGGGGATTTTAACATTCACATGGATGTTAATAGTGACAGCCTTAGTTCTGCTTTCTCCACACTTTTGGATTCAATAGGCTTCAGTCAGTGTGTACATAAACCCACCCACCGCTACAATCACACCCTCGATTTAGTCCTTGCGTACGGCATTGATATTGCAGATTTATCAGTCTTTCCTGAGATTCCTGCTCTGTCTGACCATTATTTGATAACTTTTAATTTTTTATTACTTGACTACAAGCCTCTCAGTAAGAGCTACTCTTCTAGATGTCTATCTGACTCAGCAGTGGCTAAATTTAAGAAACTAATTCCCTCTGCTTTGACATCATTACCATGTCTTACAACTCCTGAGCACACTACTACTAACTTAAGTCATTCCCAAATTGACTGTCTCATCGATAATGCTACTGGCTCACTGCGATCAGCTCTCGACACTGTTGCACCCTTCAAGAAGAAAATAATGAAACAAAAAAAATTAGCCCCATGGTTTAACCTCCAGATTCGCAAATTGAAACAAACATCGCGAAAATTTGAAAGACATTGGCGTTCGACCAAACTGGAAGAGTCCCGTTTAGTCTGGCTGGACAGCCTTAAAGTCTATAAGAAGGCCCTCCGCCATGCCAGGGCAAACTATTATTCATCACTAATTGAGGAAAACAAAAACAATCCCAGGTTTCTTTTCAACACTGTAGCCAGGTTGACTCAGAGTCACAGCTCTATAGAGCCCTGTATTCCTTCGGCCCTAAGCAGTGACGACTTTATGAATTTCTTTAATAATAAAATCATAACTATTCGAGATAAAATCCATCACCTCTTACCCTCAACTGACCTGACCCCGGACTCAGATAGCCTGATTATGGCAGCAAGACCCGAAATTTATCTAGACCATTTCTCCCCCATTGACCTTCATCAACTCTATACTTTGGTTTCTGCATCTAAGCCATCAACATGCCTGCTAGACCCCATCCCAACTAAGCTCCTTAAGGAAGTTTTACCTTTATTAGACAACTTTTTATTAGATATAATCAACTCGTCTTTATTGACAGGTTATGTACCCCAGTCTTTTAAAGTAGCTGTCATTAAACCTCTTCTAAAGAAGCCCACTCTCGATCCTGAGATTTTAGCTAACTATAGACCGATATCTAATCTCCCCTTTATTTCTAAAATCCTTGAGAGAGTGGTTGCTCATCAGCTCTGTGACTTTCTCC
>NW_024623282.1:0-1936 GCF_008729295.1 Plectropomus leopardus
ACTGTGTGTGCAGTGAGCTTAAACTATATTCTTTAGTATTTTAACCCTTTGAAACCTGGGCAATTTGATTTGATTTCTTTGAAAAACATGGTGAGAAGGCAATGAGCGACTTAACAAGACATGATTCAAAAAGGAGCAGGAAATTAGTAAAAATTTATTGAAACCATAATCAAAATTGAGTAAAAAACAAAAATAAATACGAAAAAATTACCCCATAAAAGTGTTAATGTTTTAAAAAAATATATGAATATTTTGTTTTTCTGAAACACAATTTTCAATACAAAACTGAAGTAATTATAAACCAGTTTTCTGGACATTTTTTACTAGACTAATTTTCTTAAAAAAAAACTTTTTTGGGGGGGACATTTCTTGCTAAGCTGGTCATTGCTGTATCCCCCATGTTAGCAGCACAAAAAAACTGATGTGGAATCGTGTTTGAAAGGGTTAATATATCATCGGTGATAAACTCTGTTAAGCAGATTCATAATAAATAACCCCTGTCTCTTTTCTTCTGTAAGTGAGCTCTCATAGTCGATGAAACAGCGTGAACATCACTAAACAACAGCACTAAGTCCCGTACCTCCACCAGATGAGGGGCCACCACGCTCCAGGCCCTCATAATGTGGAGCAGGGGCCGGTTCTTGTTCCTGACGATCCTCAGCATGCCTTCGCCCAGACGGAAGAGATGGAGAGCGCTTCGCCGGTCCAGCGTCGACTTGGCCTCTCCTACAGAAACAAAGAGGGGACATTAAGACTCGGACTGAGCTTCAGTCACGCCTGATTCAATCTTACATGAGTTTCTTAAATGTGTGGGAATGTAACCATTTACCCAATGAGGTGGTTTGTGTTTGTTAATCTGTAATTAAGCCTAAAAGAAGAGCAAGATGAAAAAAAGCCATGAAGTAAGTGTGGCTCTTCTTCACTTCGTGGATATTACAGTTTTGGTTTCATCAAATTTTAGGCACTGATTCGTTAATTCTTTTGGGTTACTGGTGAAAGGTTAAGGTCATAGTTAAAAGTTAACCATTTAAAACCTGAGAAAATTGGCTTAATTTATTGCAAAAGCATGGGATGAAGGCAATGAGCAACTAAGTAAATGTCCACCAAATCAGCAAGATATTAGTAAAAAGTTACATGTAACACAAGAAACACAAGTTACAGTACATAAAAAAACAAACACTTGGGACAAGGACATAGCTTTTGTGCATGGGACGCCTGTTCCACCATGTGAGCTGCTGGGCGCCCCCATTTTTGACTTTTTTAAAGAGAATTTTCGGGTAATTTTCTCATTACTTTTGCTTATTTTTTTTCTCTATTTGTTGGACGTTTCTTGGCATGTTGCTCATTGCCTTTCCGCCATGTTTTCCAAAGATATCAAACTAATGTGTTCAGATTTCAAAGGTTTAAATGTTTGTGAAAGGCGTCTAAATGCAGCACAAGAAAAGTGATGTGACTCCATGTTTTAAAGGGTTAAGGAATGAGTGTATTCGCTGAAGCAGCACGCTGAAGGTGCGTGTGTGTGTGTACCTGGCATTGCCAGTGAATAATCTCCAGTCTCGGTAACAGAGTCGAACAGCTGAGACTGAGAAGCTTTCCTGAGCTGCTGCAAGAAGCCGACCAGACCGACCAGGTTCAGCTTAGTAGCTGCTTCTTCAAACAACCTGAAAACACACCCACACATCATCCATGTGACCATCTGCAGCATAAATCTTTAAGATTACAATTTTATATGGCTGATGCATAGAGAAGCGAGCAAAAAAAAACAAAACAAAAAAAAAACGGTTAAAAGCACAAGGACTATAATGTATGTTGAGAGTACAGAGGAGCAAAGCTTTAAGGCAGAAGTGCAGCGGTGTTGCCCTTTAAGCTGGCTGTTTTTGGGACAGCCCTGTGCAGAGGAGTATTTACTATGTTTTGGCACCACTTTCAGCTTGTA
>NW_024623283.1:0-1201 GCF_008729295.1 Plectropomus leopardus
GGAGGAGGAGGAGGAGAGGAGGAGGAGGAGGGGAGGAGGAGAGTAGAAGAAGAGGAGGAGAGGAAGAGAAGGAGGAGGGGACAAGAGGAGGAGGAGGAAAGTAGAAGAGGAGAAAGAGGAGGAGGATGAGAGTAGGAAAGGAGAAGGAGGAGAGGAGGAGGAGGAGAGTAGGAGATGAGGAGGAGCAGAGGAGGAGGCGAGTAGGAGAGGATTAGGAGGAGAGGAGGAGGAGGAGAGTAGAAGAAGAGGAGGAGGAGGAGGAGTATTTCGGTTCACGTCTATCTCTCTCTCCGTTCAGGAGCAGTACGTCTTCATCCATGACGCCATCTTGGAGGCGTGTCTCTGCGGCGACACGGCGATCCCGGCCAATCAGCTGCGGTCGGTTTACTACGAGATGAACCGATTGGACCCTCAGACCAACTCCAGCCAGATCAAAGAGGAGTTCAGGGTGACGTATTGATCACTTATTGATTTGTTATGTTGTTTTTCTGTCGCTGACGATTTTTTTCATTTCATTTCTTATTGGTAATTGCTTTATTGATGATTTATTGATCAGTATTGATCAGAATGATGATGGTATTGATCAGTATTGATCAGAATGATGATGGTATTGATCAGTATTGATCAGTATGATGAATGTATTGATCAGTATTGATCAGAATGATGAATGTATTGATCAGTATTGATCA
Organism: Plectropomus leopardus; assembly: GCF_008729295.1. Classification (NCBI taxonomy): domain Eukaryota; kingdom Metazoa; phylum Chordata; class Actinopteri; order Perciformes; family Serranidae; genus Plectropomus; species Plectropomus leopardus. The sequence continues at coordinate 690 of NW_024623283.1, forward strand.
GAATGATGATGGTATTGGTGATCAGTATTGATCAGAATGATGATGGTATTGATCAGTATTGATCATTATGATGAATGTATTGATCAGTATTGATCAGAATGATGAATGTATTGATCAGTATTGATCAGAATGATGATGGTATTGATCAGTATTGGTCAGTATGATGATGGTATTGATCAGTATGATGATGGTATTGATCAGTATTGATCATTATGATGAATGTATTGATCAGTATTGATCAGAATGATGATGGTATTGATCATTATGATGAATGTATTGATCAGTATTGATCAGAATGATGAATGTATTGATCAGTATTGATCAGAACGCGCTGGGGGTGGAGGACTGCAGCATCGCTCTGTTGCCGAGGAACCACGAGAAGAACCGCTGCATGGACGTGTTGCCTCCGGACCGCTGCCTGCCGTTCCTCATCACCATCGACGGCGAGAGCTCCAACTACATCAACGCCGCGCTGATGGACGTATGTCACGACACGAAAAAAACATATATAA
>NW_024623284.1:0-1589 GCF_008729295.1 Plectropomus leopardus
CTCTCTCTCTCTGTCTCTCCTATCATTATCATCTGCTCTCCCACACACTCTTTTGTTAAAATCAAGCAGCAGTACCTGTTTGTGTGGTTTCACGTCTGTCAACACGACACTGACACTGATCCTCATGCAGCAGCAATCTCTTTATTTCTCTTCATTTTCTTTCATTTGGAAAAACAGAGAAGTCAAGTCAACTCATTTTCTGAACCATCCAGATATGATCTTACCTCTCTGTGCTGAATGATGAATCCCATTTGATCAGAATTAAACTTTTATCATATCTGCCAACTAAACTCTGCATGAGTGCAGCTGCTGTGCAGATTCTCTGGCACATAAACAAGATTTGGGGAGATGAACCTGAAACAGGCTGTTAGAGGAAGAAGAACTTCAGCAGTGAAATCAGAAACTGCTAAACAAACTGAAACAAAGTCAACATTAAAATCCAGAGAGTCAGAACTGAAGTTACAGGAAAATAAAACGTACACTGTAAAGAATTTCGCCGTAAAATAACAGTAAAATACTGGCAGCAGGGACGCCGGTATTTTACTGTTATTTTACAATGCACCTACTGTAATTTATTTTAACAGTATAGTACTGTATTTTGAATTACAGTATATTACCTTAGGATAACAGTGGGTAGTGTGGTAATTTTACAGCACATCTGCTGTTATTTATTTTAACAGCATACCACTGTATTTTGGATTACAGTACATGACAGTAGGATAACCGTGTTATGGTAATTTTACAGTATACACCAGTTTATTCAAGAAGAATATTAAATCTGCTATTTTGCATTTAATTCCTATAAATCCCCACAAATTAAAAAAGTAGCTTATAGCATCATGCAGGACTGTTGAAATTCTGGACTGAACAGCAAGTCAGTCTGGACCCATGTCCATCCATACCTCATGTTTATCATGACAGCAGATAGCATCCACAAGTCCTACAATTAACATGCAAGACATGACTTTTTTGTATTTTACTTAAATTATGTACCTTCTTGTGCTTGTGCTTCTACCTTAGGCGAATAGTGGTGGATGCATGTTGCTGGATGCCTTTGTGATAGGCTTGTCTGTGCCAACTGAAGAAAAGTAGCAGTTATGCTAGTGGAGGAGACTGAGGAGAGTAACACAGAGTGAACAATGCAGCGACCACTCACTCTGATGCTGTTCTCAAGAATCAAGAACTGACAGAGTACAGAGCGCTCACACTAACGCCGTTTCCCAGAATAATCATAAGTGAACTGATTTAATGTTGATTAAATGCTATTGCCAATCATTCGTGAACTCTGACTATGAATACAAATCAGATTAGACCTTTAAGTAGCAAGTTTGAGAACCCCAGGTATAAAACACAAGAGAATATATATTCCATTACATTGCTGTACTTTAATACAAATCCTCAGCAGAGTTTGTAATACTAATAACAATAAGAACATTTGTACCTACTTGGAAGAAACTGTACATAATAATAAAACCCTTAATGACAGCCTTTACTAATAAGTGTAACTTCAGACACCGCATTAAAATAGCATCAAGAGCAGTATAACAGAACAGTCTAGCTTGTAAACAAGTCTTTTGCACATGTAGATG
>NW_024623285.1:0-2367 GCF_008729295.1 Plectropomus leopardus
CAATCAATGGGATATTTAAAAATAGCAGGTATGTGCTTTGAGTTCTTTAGACCAAGAGGTACGATTTTCTCATGACCAATCAATGGACTGCAGTATTTGTAGCTCTACCTTGAAGCATCAGTTCAGTGGGCTAGGTACATCAACAGAGGGGTAATGAAAACACAGGTCAGAATGTTACGGATCTGTTGGCATCACACTCAACTTTTGACAATGGAAACGCAAAAATAACTGTTCTAATGTGTAATGAACTGAACATGACCAAACTGTTTGGTGGAAACGAAGCTCATGTAGTAAAAAAAAAAAAGGAAAAAAAAACAAACAATCAATGCAGCTTTAAACCAGAACAATACTATAAGTTATTATTTTACGCCACTTTTGGACACCTTTACATAATTAGTGCTACAGAACACAGTAGCACCTTTCGGCCAGTACACGGAAAGTATTAAGGTTGGATACCCAGTTCTAGGCAACAGAAGCCACACGGTTTGCACAAGCTATAAATGAACTATAGCCATACAAGATGAATGTTTGCACAACTTTTGACTCCAGTCTGCATATCTAAACTTAGACTGTTTTGATAATTCAGATAATTTCTATTCCATTAAACTCATTCCATGAGATTTTAGCATCCAAGACATAAATAGACACATGATGATTCATTCCTAAAATATCTCTCAGCCTTTTGATTTGATCGCTTTAAGAGACTAGCTACAGTACTAAGAGATGTTTGGTTGCAGATACAGTCGCGCCTTCATGTGTTTGATGCACAGATAAAAGGATCACACTGGCCTGCCTCCCTCTCACTGTCTGTTGTTACCGAGTGTTGTAGGCACCCTGATGCTACCACCAAGCAACAAAACCTGAACATCTCATGTATCCTCTAGGCTATTAAATGAGCATCGCCATGCCCAAGTGTAAATGAAACACAGCCTTCATTTGCAAGAGTGAAGCATAACCCATGTTTATTTTGATATCTGGTGTGCTTGTGGAATCCCTGCATTGACGCTCCATTCATATTTTGTATATATGTGGCTTTTAAAGAGGCTCAATGCAATGTTGTGGTTTCTTAAAACATTTCAGCACCTTACCAAGAGCTATGGCTTTCCCAATGTCCCACATATACTCGACATTGGTAAACTAGATGTGTGCAATAATAGGAAAAAAAAAAAAAAGTGTTGTCCTCCCGGATGTTGTTCGTTTTTTGACGCAAGCGTCTCATCTTGCATTCCTTTGGTTTTGAGCATGGGGGCTGGATCAGCAAGTAGTTTGTTGCTAAAGCCATCAACTGATACAAAACCAGCACTGAGAGTGACCAGAGCACATCACTGGCAGGTCAGAGTGTTCATCAACTCACTACATGATACTCCTTGTGTAACCTGCAGTGTCAAAGTTCATGCACAATGGCAATAAAAAGACTATTGGTTGTTTTGTCCACTTCTTAGTGTATGTGTGTCTGTGATAAGAGCGTCTGTGAGCATCACTACTGATATCAAAAATACCCAGGGTGTGTACCCTTCAACATCTGAATGTGATGTACTGGGTGAAACTTGTGACCCAAGGTTAAAATGATCAAACCTTCGCAGTTATGTTGAGGTACTTATTTAATGTTTGTGTTAAAATAAGGACTTAAGTGGTGTAAAGGGAATTGGGGGCTAGAGTGACCTAAAAAGGCAGGTGATGCAATTATGAAATTTTGTGTTTGTTTGACTTACACAGACTTTTTTGCTCTTTTTACTACGTCAGTTGCTCTGAGCAGTACATCTATTGCAGACACCAAGGAGTGACTTTGACGTTGGTATCATATGCTGAGGGGTGTGATAAAGCATTGGTTTCGAAATAATAATAAAATGATAAAAAAATAAAAATACTGAAGTAGTAAAAGTAGCAAATTGATTGAATTATACTATAGTATTTTGTCCAAAATAGCAAAAAAAAAAGTAATAGTATAGTATGTCATCCAAAATAGAGTAAAAATGTCATACTATACTATGTCGTCTGTGATAATGCAAAACATAATCAGCCAAAATAGCAAAAATAAGTCATTCTAGAGAATGTTGTGGAGAATGGCATAAAAATGTTATTCTGTAGTACATTGTCAAAAATTGCACAAAAATGTCAAAGTATAATATGTCGTCCAAAGTAGCACAGCAAAGTCATACTATACTGTGTCGTCCAAAATATGACAAAAAAAGTCACACTATAGTACGTGGTCCAAAATATGACAAAAAGTCATACTATAGCATGTCGCCAAAATATGACAAAATGTCCATCCATCCATCCATCCATCCATTTTCTTCCGCTTCTTCGGAGTCAGGTCGCAGGGGCAGCAGCCTAAGCAGGGAAGCCCAGACTTCCCTCTCCCTGGCC
>NW_024623286.1:0-1129 GCF_008729295.1 Plectropomus leopardus
TGGATTTTGGGGCAACATAAAAAAACATTCAGTGATGGGACAGTTGTGAAAGAGTGTCTGCATGCGGTGGCAGAGACATTGTTTGAAGGAAAACAAAAAGACGAAGTCTGTGAAAAAATCGAACAAATCCCCATGTCAGCTTCAACGGCAACCAGAAAATCAGAAATATTAGCCAAGGATGTTCTGGCGCAGCTTGATGCAGCTATTCAGAGTGCACCATGCATATCATTGGCCATTGATGAGTCCACAGATGTGACTGATAATGCCCAGCTTTTGGTGTATGTGAGATTTTTTAACAAAGATAAAAAGGAGCTCTGTGAGGACCTGCTGGGTGTAATGCCACTTGAAACACACACACGAGGAGAGGACATATATGCAGCAATGAAAGAAATGCTGAGAAAGAGGGGTATAGATCCGAAGCAGATTGTGTCTGTCACAACAGACGGTGCCCCTGCCATGGTGGGAAAAGAGCGGGGGGCTGTGCCCCGAATGAAAGAAGACAACCCAGACTTTGTTGCTTACCACTGTCTCATCCATCAGACTGTTTTGTGTGCCTTTATCAGAGCAGTTTGCAGAAGTAATGAACACAATGATGAAGCTCATCAACTTTCTCAGGGCATCCTCATCCCTTCAGCATCGTCTCCTGGAATTCCTGGAAGATGTTGAGGCAAATGCCAATGATCTGCTACTGCACAACAATGTGAGGTGGCTGAGTAAAGGGAATTCACTGGGACGTTTCTGGTCTATTCGAAAAGAAATAACAGCTTTCCTAAAGCAGGTCAAGAGACAGAGAGCAACAGAGTTTTTACTTTTTCTGCAAGATGAGCGCAAGATGGATGTGGTTGCTTTTTTGGTTGACATTACATCACATCTTAATGAGCTCAACTTAAAGCTGCAGGGTCAGAACAACTCAGTTGCTGATTTGATGACAGCTGTTCGCTCTTTCCAGAGGAAGCTGGACATTTTCAAAGAGGATCTTGAAGGAGAGTGTGAACACTTCCCAAAACTGAAGGAACAAATCCAGGGTGAGAGAGACATTTCTCCCTATGTTGATTTCACAAACAAGCTGATTGTAAACTTCAGCAAAAGGTTCAACAGCTTCTGCCTTGGCCAGAGGCTCCTCCTGCTA
>NW_024623287.1:0-1068 GCF_008729295.1 Plectropomus leopardus
TGGCGTGTCTGTACATGCTATTTCATGCTGTTTAGAGGTGTTTTACCCATTTTTTGGGACATGTCATATTTTGACAATTTTAGCCATACTATAGCCTTGCCTTTTCGGTCATTTTTTCAACATGCATTATTATGGTGTTTTTGGCCGTATTTCCAGCATTCTATGCTATGGCGTGTCTCAGCACGCTATTTTATGCTATTTTGAGGTGATTTAAACAGTTTTTGGGACGTCATATTTTGATATTTTTAGCCATACTATAGCCTTGCCTTTTTGGTCAGTTTTTCAACTTGCATTATTATGGTGGTTTTTGGCCATATTTGCAACATTTTAAAGCTATGGCGTGTCTCGGCATACTATTTTCTGCTGTTTTGAGGTGTTAAAACCTGTTTTTGGGACATGTCATATTTTGACAATTTTAGCTATACTATAGCCTTCCTTTTCGGTCATTTTTCCAACATGCATTATTTTGTTTTTTTTTAGCTGTATTTGCAACATTCTATGTAATGGTGCGTCTCGGCAGGCTGTTTTATGCTGTTTTGAGGTGTTTTAACCTGTTTTAGGGACATGTCATTTTTTGGCATTTTTCGCCATACTATAGCCTTGCCTTTTCTGTCATTTTTTTCAACTTGCATTGTTGTGGTGTTTTAGGCCGTATTTGCAACATTCTATGCTATGGCGTGTCTCAACACACTATTGTATGCTGTTTTGAGGTGTTTTAAACAGTTTTTGGGACATGTCATATTTTGACAATTTTAGCCATACTATAGCCTTGCCTTTTCGGTCAGTTTTTCAATATGCATGATTATGGTGTTTTTTGGCCATATTTCCAGCATTCTATGCTATGGCATGTCTCTGCATGGTATTTAATACTATTTTGAGGTGTTTTCAGCAGTTTTTACGACATGTCATATTTTGACATTTTTAGCCATACCATAGCCTTGCATTTTCGGTCATTTTTTCAACTGTCATTATTATGGTGTTTTTGGCCGTATTTGCAACATTCTATGCAATGGTGCGTCTCGGCACGCTATTTTATGCTTTTTTGAGGTGTTTTCAGTGGTTTTTAGG
>NW_024623288.1:0-5582 GCF_008729295.1 Plectropomus leopardus
TGTACCCTTTTGACATTTTTATCTTTGAATAAAGCCTGCCTCGAGCAGTTTTAACCTTTCTTTACCATCCTTTGGTGTTTGCTTTTCATCCTTTTGGGATACTGCTGAGTAGTGTAAAGACAAAACAAGTAATGCAAAAAAAAAAACCAACCGAAAATGCCATACTATATAGTATGACGAATAATGTCAAAATTTGACATGTCCCAAAAAAAGGTGAAAACTGGATAAAACAGAGGGCGAAGACATGCCATTGCATAGGATATTGAGAAAACAGCCAAAAACACCATAATATGGCATGTCAAAAAATGACCGAAGAAGTAAGGCTATAGTATGACAAAATGTTAAAAAATGACATTTCTAAACACCTGCTGAACACCACATTAAACTACCTGAAATAGCATGCCGAGACACGCCATAGCAAAGGGCGTTGCAAAAACAGCAAAAAAACACCATAATATAGCATGTTGAAAAACTGACCATAAAAGCAAGGCTATAGTATGGCAAAAATGTCAAAAAATTACATTTCCAAAAAACTGCTGAAAACTACACTGAACCACTTTAAATATCATGCCAAGACACACCATGGCGTAGGATATGCAAAAACGGCCCAAAACACCAAATATAGCATGTTGAAAAACTGACCCTAGCAGCAAGGCTATAGTATAGCAAAAATGTCAAAATTGACATTTCCAAAAAACTGCTGAAAAACCACATAAAATAGCATGCCGAGACACAACATGGCAAAGGAAGTTGCAAAAATGGCCCAAAACACCATAATATAGCATGTTGAAAAAATGACCCAAAAAGCAAGGCTATAGTATGGCAAATTGTTAGACAATGACATTTCAAAAAAAATGCTGAAAACCACATTAAAGTACATTAAATACCATGCCGAGACACGCCATAGCAAAGGAAGTTGCAAAAACACCATAATATAGAATGTTGACAAAATTACGGAAAAAGCAAGGCTATAGTATGGCAAAAATGTCAAAAAATGGCATTTCCATAAAACTGCTGAAAACTACACTGAACCACTTTAAATATCATGCCAAGACACACCATGGCGTAGGATTTGCAAACACGGCCCAAAACACCAAATATAGCATGTTGAAAAAATGACCCAAAAAGCAAGGCTATAGTATGGCAAAAATGTCAAAAAATGACATTTTCAAAAAATTGCTGAAAACCACATTAAATCACATGAGATGGCATGCCGAGACACGCCATAGCAAAGGAAGTTGCAAAAACAGCCAAAAACACTATAATATATCATGTTGAAAAAATGACAGAAAGAGCAAGGCATGGCAAAAATGTCAAAAAATGACATTTTCAAAAAACTGCTGAAAACCACATTAAAACACATAAAATAGGGTGCTGAGACATGCCATAGCATTGGATGTTGCAAAAATTACAAAAAACACCACAAAAAAACATGTTGAAAAATCCACCAAAAATGCAAGGCTATAGTATGGCAAAAATGTCAAAATATGACACGTCCAAAAAAGTGCTGAAAACCACATTAAACTACATTAAATAGCACGCCGAGACACGCCATGGCACAGGATTTTGCAAAAACGGCCAAATACACCATAATATAGCATGCTGAAAAGCTGACCCAAATGCAATACTATAGTATGGCAAAAATGTCAAAATTTGACACCTCCAAAAAAACTGCAGGAAACCGCATTGAACCACATAAAAAAGCATGTCAAGAAACACCATAGCATTGAACATTGTAAAACTGCAAAAAATACCACACAGCATGGCGAAAAATGTCAAAATATTGCCATATTTTGACATTTTTCGCCCTACGATAGTATTGCTTTTTCGGTCATTTTTTCAAAATGTTATATTATGTTTTTTTTGTCCATTTTTGAAACATTCTATGCAATGGTGTGTCTCAGCACGCTTTTTAATGCTGTTTTTGGGACATGTCAAATTTTGACATCATACTATAGTATTGCATTTTTTGTATTTTTTTCGACATGCTTTATTATGGTGTTATTGGCTGTTTTTGCAACATTATTATAGATAAAATTTCGATGATTTTGGATCAACATACTATACTTTGAAGTTTTTGAATTTTGGCACAACATGCTATTGGCTTTTTGATGATATTTGATGATGTTTTGGCGACATACTATACTATAACATTTTTGGATGATTTTAAAGTGACACACTATTCCATAATGCTTTTGTTGATTTCTGAGCAACATACTATACTAAAACTTTTTTGATTAGTTTTGGATGACAAACTGTACTGTTACGTTTTTTTTTATGATTTTCAGAGATTTTTTTCTTTTGACCTGAACAGTTCTCCACCTTTATTAGTTAATTGTGGCTAAAGAAGACAGCAGATTTTTGGTATGTATATTGAATGAACAGAAAAAAAACAAGAACAGTACCTTTGACTGCATCTGGGAGCGCATGGTGTACTCCAGGGGCCGTCCCTGGATGACAAACACAGAAGAGCGTATGGACACTTTTATCTTGTAGCCAGCAAAGGTAACAAAAACAAGTACAACCAAAGAAAAAACACAATGAAGTTAACAAACAAAGTTAACATACAGTTAGCAATGGACTTCACACGACAATATTCAAAACTTGGTTTTAAAGTCGTTTTGATTCTTTTGGTGGACACTTACGGACTGATCGAATATAAATAATGGAGAATGTACACACATTCAGACCCTAAGGTAGCGTCATTTCTTGGTAGGACTCACCCCTTTTTTCCTCTCTCTTGTTTACCAAGCTGGTGAATCTCAATGACTTACAGGCTATTTTGGTGCTCATGGTTAAAATGAATTGGATGATTGAATAATGGAGAATTCAGCCGAGATAACGGTTTTGTAGCATGTCCAGATCATGTATAAATATCAGTGTATAAAAAAAGCATCAAAAGACAGCTTGTCAAAAAAAATTCCAGAGGGAGGATCCCCATAGTTTTACGTATAGTTTTAAACAGCAAACAAGGAACATCAGATAGACATTTTTTCCTACAATTTCGAGCCAGATTAGATGATGCCCCAGTTATAAAGTGGCTTTAGAGTTGTGTGGAATAGTTCAATGTTTGCAGCAGGCCTGTAATTGGTGATGAAAGGGGGCTGTTTTCCTTCCACATTCCTTTTTTTTTAGGGCTTTTGTTTTCCACGTCTAAATGGACAAGTTTGTCCAAAAGCAAGATTAAACTGTGATATCCAAAGACCTCGTCCGACTAATCCGTGCGGGTATATCAACCGAAAGAAAGTAATGTTTGATGTCGTCAGAGAATTTCACAACACATGCAAGAGCTTATTACAGCTTATAAAAGTGGACACGCATGCAGTTCTATACTCTGTCCTTGGCTGACATCCTCTCTCCCACATACACAGAAACACGCTGCCACTGCAACCAGTTGTGGTTCAAGCATCCTCTTTGCATATGCATTTGTTGCTGTGTAGCTTCTGGCATCTTCCAAGGTTTTATGTTCCCAGAAGTGTGGGGTAATTTCCATGAGCATGTGGGGAACCAAGCAACCACACAAGTGCTCAGATTACTGTCAGCAATAACATCTCAATTTGTTTCTTGTATTAATATTATGGGGTAAAAGCGGCACGAAAGAAACAGCTTGTGTTATATACATTGCCGTGGTTGTTTGTCTGAATGTATGTGCTCGAGGACAGATTGTGTCTTGCATATGAGATTTTAATGATCAGATTCCAGCTCATAGTCAGGAGCTGACCGTACCTCTGTGGTATTTCTGCACAGCTCAAGTGTCTAAATTCTAAATACGATATTCATGTTGTATTATATGTTACAGTATTTTTACTGTCCCTGTCAAATAAAATATTATTTATTGTAACAAGTTATTCTTTTCAATCAACAGCCACAGCTGCAGCAAGTGTCCGCTGATAGTGAGCTAAGCAAATGAGCACCTGAGTTAGTGTTGAGTTAAATTAAAATTGCACATTGTGTCATATATGAGACTAACATACAATATTTAATACTTTTTTTTATCCATAGATAGGATATAATGAGGTTGAAACAGTAAAAAATAAGTTAGTAAAGTCCTATTTTTCAGTAAAAAGGCCTCATGCATTGTCAGTAAAAATATATTTAAGTATCAAATGTAAAAATAGTCATTAGGCCACTGTTGTTGGATTACTATTCATAAACAGCAGCATTTTAATGTTAAAGACTTCATTTTTCACAGCTGCTCGATAGCTGTATGCCGTTATATTACATAATTTATAGCAATGCATTATATATTTTCCATGTAAAATCCTAATTTGCAAAATCTAGCTGCACTATAGCAATGAATTTATTGTGGCAAAAAGTATTTTAAAAAGTCCCCTTTCATTGAATTTGTAGCTTTGGTAGTAACATTATTAGCAACAGACTTAGTATCAGTATGTCATTGTATTCCACCTTTTTTAAAATCCATAATAATTCCAAATCACTTTCTGCTGGGCATTTAACAACCACCTTTTTATGTCAGCAGAGATATTATTCAGACTGCTGTCAATGCAGTAACATCCTCGTGGTGCTTGTTAACTTTATGCGCTTCGTAATTTTACTGCATTTGCATTTTATTGTACAGAACTTGGAACAAAAGCACCTGCCATTTTACAAGGTTTATATTTAATTCTTGGTCCAAAAAAAAAAGATGTCCATTGGGGAATAATTCCCATTTTAAAAAAGTAGCCTAATATTTACCTTTGTTGGCAGGCAGCAGGCAGGCAGGGGGATTAGAGCCACTGTCAGCAAGAGAAAGGGCGGAGGGCGCACAGGAAATGATCGTGGCCCCATGGAGGCAAGTCAGAGGCCAGCGCCGCCAGTCCAGCTGCTGCAGCCCGGTGCTGAGGAAAACAAGGAAAGTGCAAGGTCAGTAGAGCATTCAGAGAAAGCAAGAGCACAAAGAGCCACAAGAGAAACACTCTGAGAGGGCAACACGTGGAGAGGAAAGACGTTTGAAAAAAAGAAGATGTAAAAACACAAATCCTCGAGCTTAGTGGTCCAGAGACTAATGTTGGGTTTTTCATGTAAAACTCTCCGTGGTCAGGCAGGGGAGATCGGTGCAAAGGTGCTCATAAATCATATCTGGCGAAGGCTGTTCGGACACATTGCTCAGGCATGTGAAGAAGGAGGAAGTACGCTAGTTTGATTCCCCGGCACGTCACTCAGTGTAGAACCAAGGTGTTTTCTGACTCATTGAGCTTCAGCAGCCGCAGCTCTGAAGGTGCAAATTGATTCTGGCAGAAGAGCTATGGCTCACGGTTAGACCAACATCTAAATGTAAACAAGCAGAAGCCAGCTGATGTGGAATTTCTTTATTGCCTGATACGGCCATTAACCCTTTGAAACCTGGCAGACATCAGTTTTCTTATACTGCGTTCTGAAGAAGCTTTTGAAACTTGAGTGATTTTATTACTCTCAAAAAAACTTGGCAAAAAATGCCCGACAAATTGCAAGAAATTAAAAAAAAAAAAAATGTGACAAGAAAATCACCTTAAAAATAGTTTTAAAAAACAGGCAAGGACAAAAAAAATGGGTTTAAAATTCCCTAAAACTATATTTTTAAGTAAACTAATTTCATTTTAAAT
>NW_024623289.1:0-1963 GCF_008729295.1 Plectropomus leopardus
CAAGGCTATAGTATGGCAAAAAAGTCAAAATATGACATATCCCAAAACTAGCTTAAAACACCTCAAAACAGCATGAAATAGCGTGCTGACACACGCCATAGCACTTTAATGTGCAAAAACGGCAGAAAACACCATAAAAGAGCATGTTGAAACAATGACCGAAAACGCAAGGCTATAGTAAGGAAAAACTGACAAAAAATGACATCTCCCAAAACCCGCTGAAAACACCTTGAAACAGCATAAAATAATGTGACGAGAAACGCCATGGCAGATAATGTTGCAGAAAAATGCTACATGTGCCATAGTTCTGTATGTCGAAACAATGACCGAAAATTCAAGGCTATATGACAAAAATATCTAAATATGAGATGTCCCAAAAAGAGCCGAACCTACTTTAAACCTCATAAAATATCCTGTCAAGATACACCATTGCCTAGAAATGTCACGCCCCACTCTTAGTTAAGTTCCTGCTATTCATCATTTCTGTCAATTCTTGAACTTCCTGTTTTATTTATGTGTCTCACATCTCTTCTCATTTCAGATCCCACATCCTGTGAAGTTTCCCTCCACTGCGATCGCCTGCCTCGCCCCAATGAGTTTTACCTGTGTGTCATTGTCTTACCTACCCCAGTGTATTTAGTCTTTGTCTTCCCATTCCTCTGTGCCAGATTGTCTTTACCTCCTCAGTGAGCATTCCAATGTGTTAGATATTGATCCTTGTTCGTTTTTTGACAAATCTTTTGCCTGCTGTTTTTGATACCTTTGCCTGTGGACTGATTAAGCGTGTACCGACCTTTCTTGAAATATACATCCTGAACTGCTACTCTGCCTGTGCTCGCTTTGTGGGTCCTTCATTTGTTTGTGCCTGATAAGGAAATTCCAACAAGATAAAGAAAAAGGCCATAATTTGGCATGTGAAAAAAAATGAATGAGGATGCAAGGCTATAGTAAGGCAAAAATGTCAAAATATGACATCTTCCAAAAACAGCTGAAAACGCCTCAAAAAAACATAAATTTCGCGTTGATACACGCCATAGCATTAAAATGTGCAAAACCAGCCCAAAACACAATGAAATCAAAATCAAAAGATGACCGAAAAAGTAAGGCTATAGTAAGGCATAACTGTCAAAATATGACATGTCCCAAAAACAGCTGAAAACACCTCAAAACAGCAGAAAATAGCATGCTGACACACGCCATAGCATTAAAATGTGCAAAAATGGCCAAAAACACCATAAAACCAAATCTTGAAAAAAAGAATGAAAAAGCAAGGCTATAGTAAGGCAAAACTGTCAAAATATGACATGTCCCAAAAACAGCTGAAAACACCTCAAAACAGCATAAAATAGCGTGCTGACACACGCCATAGCAACAAAATATGCAGGAACGGCCTAAAACACCATAAAATCACATGTTAAAAAAAAAACACACAGAAAAAGCAAGGCTATAGTATGGCAAAAATGTCAGAATATGACATGTCCCAAAAACAGCTGAAAACACCTTAAAACAGCATAAAATAGCATGCTGATACACGCCATAGCATCAAAATGTGCAAAAACTGCCCAAAACACCATAAAATCACATGTTGAAAAAAATGACAGAAAAAGCAAGGCTATAGTAAGGCAAAAATGTCAGAATATGACATGTCCCAAAAGCAGTTGAAAACACCTCAAAACAGCAGAAAATAGCATGCTGATACATGTCATAGCATTAAAATGTGCAAAAACGGCCCAAAACACCATAAAAACACATGTTGAAAAAATGACAGAAAAAGCAAGGCTATAGTAAGGCAAAACTGTCAAAATATGACATGTCCCAAAAACAGCTGAAAACACCTCAAAACAGCATAAAATAGCGTGCTGACACAAGCCATAGCATTAAAATGTGCAAAAACGGCCATAAACACCGTGAAATCAAACCTTGAAAAAAAAGAGCGAAAAAGCAAGGCTATAGTAAGGCAAAA
>NW_024623290.1:0-7853 GCF_008729295.1 Plectropomus leopardus
TATTTGCACTTTTAAATGCAATGGCGTGTCTCAGCACGATATTTTATGACATTTTAAAGTGTTTTCAGCTGTTTTTGAGACATGTCAAATTTTGACTTTTTTGCCATACTATAGCCTTGCTTTTTGGTCATTTTCTTTGACATGCAAAATGATGGTGTTTTTGATCATATTTGCACATTTAAATGCTATGGCTTGTCTCAGCACGCTATTTTATACTGTTTTGAAGGGTTTTCAGCTGTTTTTGAAACATGTCAAATTTTGACATTTTTGCCATACTATAGCCTTGGTTTTTGGTTATTTTTTTCAAAATGCGAAATTAGGGTGTTTTTGATCATATTTGCACTTTTAAATGCAATGGCGTGTCTCAGCACGATATTTTATGACATTTTAAAGTGTTTTCATTTGTTTTTGAGACATGTCAAATTTTGACTTTTTTGCCATACTATAGCCTTGCTTTTTGGTCATTTTCTTTGACATGCAAAATGATGGTGTTTTTGATCATATTTGCACATTTAAATGCTATGGCGTGTCTCGCCACGCTATTTTATACTGTTTTTAAGGGTTTTCAGTTCTTTTTGGGACATGTGAAATTTTGACTTTTTTGCCATACTATAGCCTTGCTTTTTTGGTCATTTTTTCAACATGCTTTTTTATGTGGTTTTCGACCATTTTTTGGATGTTTTTTCAACACTGCATGATATAGCATGCCTCTGCATTTTATAATAAGTTGTTTTCAGCTGTTTTTTGGACTTTTGACCTGTGACTTTTTGACATTGACGCCATGCTATAGCCTTGCTTTTTTAGTTATTTTTTCAGCATGCTATTTTATGGGTTTTTGGGTCGTTTTTTGATGTTTTTTTCAACACTGTATACTATAACATGCCTGTGCATGCTGTCTTGAGTGGTTTTGAGTTTTTTTTGGACGTGAAATTTTGACATTTCTCTGTAGTCTTGTTTTTTTATGTCTTGTTTTCAACATCCTATTTTATGTTTTGGTTTTTTTTTGCCTTTTTGGCATGTCTTTTCTCAACTTTATACTATTACATGCCTCTATATGCTAGTCTTAGTGTTATTTAGATATGTCAATTTTTGAAAATTTTGCTATATTGTAGCCGTACTTTTTTGCTGTTGTTTTCAACATGCTATTTTAATTGTTTTGGGGCCTTTTGGGATTGTTTTTTAACACTGTATACCATAACCTGCCTTTATATGCTATACCAAGTGTTATACGCTGTTTTTTGGGACTTTACTGTACTTAAAAATAGAAAACAACGCAGACATTAAACAATTTTAAAAAATTGGATGAAATAAAACAGGTATAAACACTAAGAGAATTGTTTCATTGTTTAAAAAACAATTTAAAGACAGTAAAAACAATAACTAAAAACAAACCATAAAACACAAACAGAAGCAGAGTCTCATCTAGGGTTTAAAGCCAAGAAATAAAAATAGGCTTCAAGATGAGTTTTAAAAATGGACAGTGAGGAGGCTTGTCTAATGTGAAGGGGAAGCTCATTCCAGAATTTAGGCGCAGCAACAGAAAAAGGTCTATCACCTCTGAGCTTCCGTTTTGACCTCGGTACCTCCAGGAGCAGCACATCAGCTTATCTGAGGCACCAAGCAGTGGTGTAGGGGTGAAGGAGCTCAGAGAGGTAAGATGGGGCCAGACCATATAAAGATTTAAAAACAAATAAAAGAATCTTAAAATGGACTCTAAAGTGCACAGGCAGCCAGTGGAGGGAGGCCAGGATGGGAGTCCCTCTTACATACTCCAGTTAATAGGCGCGTGGCTGCGTTTTGCATGTGATGAAGGTATAAATTACTGTTTCAAAGTGCTGTTGTGCGAGGAAAGGCTTCACCTTTGCCAGCCGCCTAATTTGAAAAAAGCTGGACTTCACTACAGAACAAATTTGCCGATCCAATTGGACAAGACAAAGATGGACAGTAATTTTAGCTGTCCATCTTAAAACCCAAGTTTTAGACTGTTGGCTTTAAATAATCTGCCAAAGGGCCCAAGTCAACAGGAAGGGGTCCACAAGGGCTTCTGGGACCAAACACCATCACTTCTGTTTTTTTTCTCAGTGAAATGTAAAAAGTTCAAAGCCAGCCAGGCTTTGATGTCTTTAAGACATGCGAGAAGTAGTGTGAGAGAGAAAGCATTTTTTCTTTTTCTGTGGCACATATATGACTGTCGTCAGCATAACAGTGGAAAGAGATGCCATGCTTTCTCAGGATGGAGCCCAGGGGCAGTAAATACAAAGAGAAAAGGAGGGGCTCTAAAATCGACCCCTGTGGAACCCCATACGGCAATGGAGCAGAGTTGGACTCTGAATTTCCAAGGCTTATTCTCATACTTCTGTCAGCCAGATACGATTTGAACCACTCTAGTGCAGTACCACAGAAACCCACTAGGTGGCGAGGTCCACAGTGTCAAAGGCTGCAGTTAGCGGGGGCAAAGTATTCCGTCCATCTTGATCAAAGGCACCTAAATCTCTGACCTTCTGCCGGAGAGACAAAAGAGACTGGTGATCACACACCAACAGATACTCAATTTGTCCCAAAAAACAGCTGAACACTGCCTAAAATAGTGTGCTGAGACATGCAATAGCATAGAATGCTTCAAAAACATCCATAAACACCATAATATAGCATGTTGAAAAAATGACCAATAATGCAGTATGGCAAAAAATGTCAAAATATGACATATTCCAAAAACAGCTGAAAACTGCATAAAATAGTGTGCCTAGACACGCCATAGCATAGAATGCTGCAAAAACAGCCAAAAACACAATAAGTTAGCATGTCAACAACCGTAAATGCCATACGCCAAAAAGAGTCAAAATATGACAATTTCCCAAAACATCTGAAAACAGCTGAAAACTGCTTAAAATAGCATGTTGAGACAAGCAATAGCATAGAATGCTGCAAAAACAGCCAAATAAACAATAATTTAGCTTGTCGAAAAAATGACTGAAAATGCCATACTATTTTTTTCTTCATTTTTTCAGAAAACATACTATAAAATGACTTTATTATCATATTTTGGATGACATGCTATACAATGAGTTTTGACATATGTTGGATATCATACTATATTATGACTTTTTTGTCATATTTTGGACGACATGCTTTAGTATGATTCTTTTGTTATATTTTGGTTAACATATGATACTATGACTTTTTTGCCATATTTTGGATGACATACCATACAAAAACTTTTTTGCCATGTTTTTGACAGCATACTTTAATACAATTTCTTTGCCATACTTTGGATGTCATACTATAGTATGACTATTATGTCATGTTTTTGACAACATACCATGGTATGACTTCTTTACCATATTTTGGACAACATACTGTCGTGTTACTTTTTTTTAATCGTGTTTTGGACAACATATAATAGTAATACTTGTCATATTTTTGATGTAATACTATAGTTGGAAGTATTTTTTATACAATGAACAATATTCTATAGTATTACTTTTGTTTATCATATTTTGCACTACATACTATACTATGACATTTTTGGCTTTGGCTTTTTTTTTTTTTTTTGGCTTTTTGTCATATTTTTGACATCATACTATTGTATGCCGTTTTTGTTATATTTTGAACAACATACTACATTATTACTTTTTCTTCATTTTTTGGACAAAATACTACAAAATGAATTTTTTATCATATTTTGGACTACACACTATACTATAACATTTTGTCACATTCTTGATGACGTACTATACAATGACTTGTTTAATGATATTTTTGACAACATACTTTAGTATGACTTTTTTGGGTCTGTTGAAGGTGGCAGTGCTGTTCGGGCTGTGATAGCCACATGGTAGTTTAGCCTTGTATATGTGATAGCCCCGTGGTAGTTTAGCGTTGTATCTGTGATAGCCATGTGGTAGCTCGGCCTTCTATCTGTGATAGCCATGTGGTAGCTTGGCTGTGTCCCTGTGATAGCCATGTGGTAGCTTGGCCTTGTACCTGTGATAGCCATGTGGTAGCTTGGCCTTGTGTCTGTGATAGCCATGTGGTGGCTTAGCCTTGTATATGTGATAGCCATGTGATAGCTTAGCCTTGTGTCTAGTAGTATCGGCATTGTAACTATCTCAGGCTTGCATAAATGGAGTCTGCGTCTGTGGAAGCTGGCGATGCTGTTTAGGCTGTGATAAGCCATGTGGTAAGAGAGGTAAGGTAAGATATGTAGCAGTTGCTAGGGAAGGTAGCATTGGCACTGTCGCTGCCTGGAGCTTGCATAAATGGAGCCTGGGTCTGTTGAAGGTGGCAGTGCTGTTTGGGCTGCATAGGAGCAGTGAGGGATGGCACTAGGGGAGTGGCTCTGGGATGCCAGAGTTCACTGCCTAGCCTCCTTGAGGTGTTGTGGGACTAACTAGGTGAAACACAGATGAAAGGAGGTTCCCACCTGATAACCCCAAAGAATTGTTAGTTATCACTGCTCACTGGCCTTTATATTTAGGCCATAATAGCTGGCTAGTGATCCTAGGTTCTTCGTTGAGTGCTTATCCTTTTTCTGGAGCACAAGTTTCTTGTGTTTAAGTTGAATTTTTGTCATATTTTAGATGTCATATGAAAGTATGACTTTTTGTCATATTGATGACATTCTATAGTGGGACTTTGCTATAGATTTTGGATGACATACTATAGTATGATGTGTCTGCCATATTTTGGATGACATACTGTAGTATGACTTTTTGTCATGGCTTGGATGACATACTATACTCTTTTACCATACCTTAGATGACATACCATGTTGGATGGTATACATTATGATGTATTTTTTTGTCATTTTTGGATGACATACAATACTATGATGTTGTTGTCTTATTTTGGAAGAAAAACTATACTATGACTATTTTACTATATTTTAGATGGTATACTATACTATGACCTTTTTGTCATATTTTGGATGACATATTATACAATTACTTTTTTGTCATGTTTTTGACTAAATACCATACTATTACAGTTGGACAACATACTTTACAATGACTCTTTTGTGATATTTTGGATGACATACTACTAAAACTACTTTTTTTTAACCAAAGTTTGGACAATATATTATAGTGTGACACTTCTGATGACTGGTGGTGGTCAAAGGTCAAAGGTCTAGGTCACAGTGACCTCACATTACATGTTTTTGGCGATTCCTCAAGAATTCATACACACTTTTATATAAATATCTTATGGGATATAGTGATGAAGTTCTGCCAAGAGGTCAAAGATCAACTGTGATATACTTTTTTGCAAAAAAAAAAAAAAGCAACTTGTCACTTTTCTGGCCATTTTTCATATACAAAAGTCAAACTGATGGGGAGATATTTGGTCAAGTACTGAACTGGTGCTACTAACCCTATGTACCCACCTTGAAATTTTGCTGATTTTGCAGATCTTTGGGGCTGCCAGGGCTTAAGATGTGAGTCAGGCATCCATGTTTTCACAGACACAGATGTGAATTGTTACTGCACCTTGACTGGTACACAGAGGCATACAACTGCAAGGCATTAAATCTAGTTGAAAATGACTCAATGACGCTCCTCTTCATAGTCTTCATCTCAGATACACCCCATGTAGATTAACAATTGCGATTGGCTAGGCATATCTCAGGCCACTTGAAGATCTGCCAGAGAAAATAAACAGGAGCTTGCAGATTTGTCCGGTTCCCAGGCAATCTGTTTATGGCCACCACCCTGAGTAAACAAAGAAAACACAATCAGCTGCTCTGGCCTAAGGAAGTCAGTGGGCAGATCACAAGGCAGTGGACTCATTCTCTGATGATCCCCGGTGGGTTACTGGATCATCAGCAGGATAACCAAAAATAACTTGCATGTTCCATTGGCAATGTTTAATATCATGTCCGTGCCTTCCAAAGGTCATAGCAACTCAAAGCCTAGTCTTTCATATTCATGTGTCAAGTCAGTGAAGCACTGTATATCCTAAGGAAGAGTTCTCTCACTTCTTTTCTATTCCAGTTCTGGGGATAATTTCTCCTCGAACTGATGTTGTTCTTAATATTTCTCCTTCGGGGAGTGTTAGAAAAAAACAATTCAGAATTCAATACACTAAAAGTCAATTTGTCAGAATATTTGGTCTATTTAAGAAAGTGATGATCCGCATCATATCCAAGCGCAAGAAAATTTTTATTTACTCTTGTCTTCTCTTCGGTGAGTTATTTCTTAGTGTCTGTGCCCACACCTACTGTAGCCTGTATACAACTGCAAGCAGATGATACCTGGATCCTTAAAAGCAAACTGGAACACATTGGCACTATTGTCAAAAAGAATGGGCAAGGCATTAGCTGTAAAAGGTGATAAAGAAAATTCTTTACAGCTGATATAACTAAACGCTCCATTTTCTGCTTTTCTATTTTCGATTACTGCTGCATAATATGGGTGAATACTACCAAAAGCAAAAAAAAACCAAAAAAAACCAAAACAAATTAAACTCCAGCTAATGCAAAACAAAGTGGCACACCTTGCTTTCCACTGTCCACATATCACTAACATAAATAACATGCACCTCAATTTCACTGGCCAAAAGTTTAAGACAGGATGAACACTGCATTTCTGACATGGAATGTTTTACAATCATATCAGCACAGTCATTTTAACACAGTTTAGTGTAATTTAATGCCACCAGACAGGCAACAGAAGGTTGATTCTTAATTTAGTGTGGAATTTTTTACTTCTATTACTGACTACATTAACACAGAAATGGATGTTAAAAAAGCAAATAAGGAAACACGTTTAAAAAAAAAATCAAATTTGAAAGATGCTGTGTGTCTGTGTATTTTTTTTTCTTTTCTGCAAACTATATTGAGTGTCACAAACACTGCACCACAGGCTTGGTCCCAAATTGAGACACAGACACCATGTGGAAAGAATAAACTGTTAGTCCTTTAATAGCCAGAAAACAGGTTGTTACACAAAAGATCCAAACAAAGCTCAGGCAGGGGTAAAAATTGTCTGGCAAAGGACAGATTGCAAAAACAGAAAACAGGTCAAAAAGGCTCACAAAACTCACACAAGGACAGCTGGGACGCTGACAGAAAATCAAGATGAACTGGCACAGAAGGAAGGGGACACAGAGACTACACTAAAGGGAGAGGGGAGACAACTGGACACAGGTGCAACACATTAAGGCTAGGCAGGTAATCACACAGGAGCAGGAAGTGAGACAAGATGTGAGTTTCAGAATAAAACAGGAAGTACAAAACAATAAAACACAAGGAGAACAAAAAAGACAATTAAACCATAAGGATGAGGCATGACATTGAGAGAGTTCATAATTTTTTTCTTTTCATACATGTATATATTCATTAATCACATATCACATTGTTTTTTCTCAATCCTATGTTTGCTATTTGTGTTTATAGTCATGTCAAATGTATCTTTTTAAATGTGTTATTTTGTGTACTGAAATGTTTAATATGTGTTTTAAAATGTGGACCCTTGGAAGATTAGCTGTGCTCTAAGGCACAGCTGATGGGGATCCCAACAAATAAACAAATGTTGCCACTCTAAACTGCATTTTATACTGTTAATGCACAAGGTACTCTTATTGTCTGTATGAGGTATAACCTATCTGCAGATGTAGTACACTGAGTGAGAAAGACCACAGCAGACATAAGGAGCAGTGCACAGGTCAAACAAACATATCATTTTCTATGTGCATATATAGTATGTCAGTATGTTTAAAGTCATCCAGAGATGATGAAAAGTTTGCAGTGCCTATGCAACGATGTTAATGTTCTGTCATCATGTATTTTCTGAATCCATCACACTTAACCGCAATCATCTTTTATTATTATTATTATTATTATTATTATTACTACA
>NW_024623291.1:0-4279 GCF_008729295.1 Plectropomus leopardus
ACACACACACACACACACACACACACACACCACTCATATGCTTATGAACTAAGTTATATTTCTAATATCCCCTTGTTCCCCCACTTGTACTGTTCCCCGTGGTCTTTCCATGTTTGTCTCTCGTGTTACTTTATCGTTTTGTCACCTGTTTTGTGCTGTATATTTCCATGTTATTCACAAATAAAGGTTAAAAAAGTTCTCCAATAATCATGAAAAATGTTATTATACTACACCGTCCAAAAATCATGGAAAACATCATAGTTTAATATGTCGTCCAAAGGATCATGCAAAACATCATAGTTTGGTATGTTGCGTGAAAATAATGACAAATGTCCAAAAATCATAAAAAACGAACAGTTATAGCATGTTGTCGAAATATCATAAAAATCATTAAAGTATAGCATGTCGTCAAAAATATGAAACTTAGTACCGTAGTAGTCATAAGAAATGTGATTAAAACGTCATAGTACTTTAGTTAGTCATTCAAAAATCATCAAAAACATCATAGTATAATATTTCGTCCAAAAACCATGAAAAACGTCATAGTATGGTATGTCGTCCAATAAAAAAACATCATAGGATAGTGAACCAGGGATAGGATAGTGAGAGAAATATGCAAATATGTGAACAGTCGACGATTAACCTGCAAATTAATAAGGTTTACATCAGGTCATCAAGTATGAGCTCTTAAAAGTAACATAAACAACAAATCAGTTAAACAGCAAAGACAAGCAAACTACGGTGAAGTCATCCCACATGCTCGAACATAAAAAAACAAACCTACGCAATCCCACAGAAATGTCCATCAAGAGTCATCAATATCAACTGTCAAACATGTTAAGAGCATCCAAAACTTAAAGCCATTTCTTTCGGAGGGATTCACAAGGAGGATTATGCATGATTGACAAGGAGAAACCATACAACTGCTATCATGCTCTTTTTACTGTTCTGTCAAGTTTTTCTCTGCTCATAGTATAGTATGTTGTCAAATATTACCCAAAATGACCCCAAAACATCATTATAGTACAGACCTGGGCATTACACTGCATTACATGATCCTATGCTATGGCATGTCTAGGCACGCTATTTTATGTGGTTTTCAGCTGTTTTTTGGACATGACATATTTTGACATTTTTTGCCATACTAAAGTGTTGCATTTTCAGTCATTTTTTCCACGTGCTATATTGTGGTATTTTTTGCCGCTTTTGCAACATCCTATGCTATGGTGTGTCTTGGCATGCTTTTATGTGGTTTCATGTGGTTTTGAGCTGTTTTTTTGGACATGTCATATTGACATTTTTCACCATACTGTAGTCTGGCATTTTTTCAGTTGTTTTTTCGACATGCTATATTATGGTGTTTTAATCCATTTTATGCTATTTTGAGGTGTTTTCAGCCTTTTCTTGGGATATATATTTATCATTTTTAGCCGTTTTGGTCATATTTTGGACATGAATTATTATGGTGTTTTTGGCCGTTTTAGTGAAATTCTATGCTAAAGTGTGTTTTGGCGTGCTATTTTATGCTGTTTACACGTGTTTTCAGCTGTTTTTGTAATATGTCCTTTTTGGACATTTGTAGCCATACTACAGCCTTACCTTTTTAAGCACTTTTTCAACATGCTATATCATGTTTTGTTTGGCCGTTTTTACAACATACTATGCTATGATGTTTCTTGGCACGCTATTTCATGCTATTTTGGGGTATTTTCAGCTGTTTTTGGGACATGTCATATTTTGAAGTTTTTAGCCATACTATAGCCTTGCCTTTTTGGTCATTTTTTCAACCTGCATTACTTGGGTGTTTTTGGCCATTTTTGCAAAATTCTATGTTATGGTGTGTCTCAGCACCAAATTTTATGCTGTTTTGAGGTGTTTTCAGCTGTTTTGGGGACATGTCATTTTTGGACATTTTTCAGCAGACTATAGCCTTGCCTTTTCTGTCATTTTTTTCAAAATGCTTTATTATGGTGTTTTTGCCCATTTTTGCAAAATTTTATACTGTAGCATGTCTCTCTACTCTATTTTATGCTGTTTTGAGGTGTTTTCAACTGGTTCTGGGACATGTCATATTTTGACATTTTTAGCCATACTATAGTCTTACCTTGTTGGTCATTTTTTCAATGTGCATTATTATGTTGTTTTAGGCCATTTTTGCAAAGTTCTATGCTATGACGTGTCTCTTCACACTATTTAATACTGTTTTAAGATGAATAAGGTGTCTATAGCCTTGCCTTTTCTGTCATTTTTTCAACATACTTTATTATGGTGTTTTGGGCAATTTTTGCAAAATTCTATGCTATGGCACGCATTGGCACGCTATTTTATGCTGTTTTGAGGTGTTTTCAGCTGTTTTGGGGACATGTCATTTTTGGACATTTTTCGCCTTTTCGGTCATTTTTTCAACATACTTTATTATGGTGTTTTGGGTAATTTTTGCAAAATTCTATGCTATGGCATGCCTTGGCGCGCTATTTTAAGCTGTTTTGAGGTGTTTTCGGTTGTTTTTGGGACATGTCATTTTTGCACATTTTTTGCCTTACTATATCCTTGCCTTTTTGGTCATTTTTTCAATATGATTTATTATGGTGTTTTTGGCTATTTTGTGCAAGATATTATACTATCACATGTCTTGGCACGCTATTTTAAACTGTTTTGAGGTGTTTTCATCCGTTTTGGGACATGACATTTTTGGAAATTTTTCGCCATACTATAGCCTTGCCTTTTCGGTAATTTCTCACCATGCTATTTCATGGTATTTTTTGGCAATTTTTGCAATGTATTATACTATGGCACGCCTTGGCGTGCTATTTTAAACTGTTTAGAGGTGTGTTCAGCTGTTTTTTGGACATGTCATTTTTGGACATTTTTCACCATACTATAGCCTTACCTTTTCGGTGATTTTTTCAACATGATTTATTATGGTGTTTTTGGCAATTTTTGCAAGATATTATGCTATGGCATGTCTTGGCAAACTATTTTAAGCTGTTTTGAGGTGTTTTCAGTTGTTTTTGGGACATGACATTTTTGGACATTTTTCGCCTTACTATAGCCTTGCCTTTTTGGTCATTTTTTCAACATGCTATTTCATGGTGTTTTTGGCAATTTTTGCAATATATTATACTATGGCACGCCTTGCCGTACTATTTTAAACTATTTTGAGGTGTTTTCAGCTGTTTTGGGACATGTCATTTTTGGACATTTTTCGCCATACTATAGCCTTGCCTTTTCGGTCATTTTTTCAACATGCTATTTCATGGTGTTTTTGGCCATTTTTGCAGTATATTATACTATGGAACACCTTGGTGTGCTATTTTAAACTGTTTTGAGGTGTTTTCAGCTGTTTTTGGGACATTTCATTTTTGGACATTTTTTGCCTTACTATAGCCTTGCCTTTTCAGTCATTTTGACAACATGCTATTTCATGGTGTTTTTGGCAATTTTTGCAACATATTATACTATGGCGTGTCTTGGCGTGCTATTTTAAACTGTTTTGAGGTGTTTTCAGCTGTTTTGGGAACATGTCATTTTTGGACATTTTTTCGCCATACTATAGCCTTGCCTTTTCGGTCATTTTTTCAACGTGCTATTTCATGGTGTTTTGGGCAATTTTTGCAATATATTATACTATGGAACGCCTTGGCGTGCTATTTTAAACTGTTTTGAGGTGTTTTCAGTTGTTTTGGGGACATGACATTTTTGAACATTTTTATAGCCTTGCCTTTTCGGTGATTTTTTTCAACATGATTTATTATGGTGTTTTTGGCAATTTTTGCAAGATATAGTGCTATGGCATGTCTTGGCACGCTATTTTAAGCTGTTTTGAGGTGTTTTCAGCTGTTTTTGGGACATGTCATTTTTGGACATGTTTCGCCTTGCTATAGCCTTGCCTTTTCGGTCATTTTTAGAACATGCTAGTTCATGGTGTTTTTGGCAATATTTGCAAGATATAGTGCTATGGCATATCATGGCATGATATTTTAAGCTGTTCTGAGAAGTTTTCAGTTGTTCTGGAAACATATCATTTTTGGACATTTTTTGCCTTACTATAGCCTTGCCTTTTCTGTCATTTTTTCAACATGATTTATTTACGGTGTTTTTGGCAATTTGTTGCAAGATATTATGCTATGGCATGTCTTGGCACGCTATTTTAAACTGTTTTGAGGTGTTTTCAGCTGTTTTGGAGACATGTCATTTTTCACATTTTTCGCCATACTATAGCCTTGCCTTTTCAGTGATTTTTTCAACATGATTTATTATGGTGTTTTTGGCAATTTTT
>NW_024623292.1:0-2256 GCF_008729295.1 Plectropomus leopardus
ATCTTTTGCCTCCCATATAAAACAAACTTCAAGGACGGCTTTCTTTCACTTGCGTAACATCGCAAAAATTAGACATATCCTGTCCCAAACAGATGCTGAAAAATTAGTACATGCATTTGTCACCTCTAGGCTGGATTACTGTGACTCCCTATTATTTGGTTTCCCCAACAAATCTCTTAGGTCTCTCCAACTGGTGCAGAACGCTGCTGCTTGTGTTTTAACGGGAAGCAAGAAAAGGGATCATATTTTTCCTGTTTTAGCTTCTCTGCACTGGCTCCCTGTGAAATCCAGGATTGAATTTAAAATCCTCCTCCTTACTTACAAAGCTCTAAATGGTCAGGCTCCATCCTATCTGTCACAGCTCATAGTTCCTTACCAACCCTCAAGATCACTGCGGTCTGAAAATGCAGGGTTACTTGTGGTTCCCAAAGTTTCCAAAAGTAGGATAGGAACCAGAGCCTTCAGCTACCATGCTCCTCTCCTATGGAACCATCTTCCAGTTTCGGTTAGGGAGGCAGACACTGTTTCAACTTTTAAGGGTAGACTTAAGACCTTCCTCTTTGATAAAGCTTATAATTAGGGCTGGCTCAGGCTGCCTGGACCAGCCCATAGTTAGGCTGACATAGGTTTAAGATTTTCCATCTGTTTTGCTCTTCTTTTACTCGTTCTACTAATCCTAAATAATTTTTTGAAAACAGTTCCTCCAAATTTTGTTGGATTATAATTCCCAAATATTAAATTTTTGTGCAGTTCCATTTAAAATGATATTTTCCCTTGCAATCTTGTCTGTCTTATTGACGTTTAATTTATACCCAGAAAATAAACTGTATTTACCTATTTTGTCTGTTAATGCTGAAAGTGATTTATCAATTGTTAAAAAAAAGATGTCATCAGCGTATAGTGCTAATTCATGTTAATTTTCCTTTATATTTATTCCAGTTATTGCTTTTGGCCAAGGGTTCCATACATAAAGCAAAAATTTGTGGCAACAGAGGATCACCTTGGGAAAGTTTTCCCCTTTTATTTTAGAAATCATGGCTCGTTTCTTCTGCTTTTTCAACTTAAATGCCAACAGTTTTAGGGCTTTGGGACTGTTACCATAATATTTTTGTCTTGTGAATGCAAGAGCCTTTTCTATTTCATTAGTTATTGATTTATTTAATTTTATTTGCATTTTTTTCAGTTCAACTTTTGTATTTTTATCACCTATGTTCTCATGTATTCTTCGTAGTCTCTCTATTTCTTCCTCAACTTTTCTCCTTTCCTTGGTTGCTTCTTTCTTTGTCGAAGATGCAAGGGATATTATTTCTTTACGTATGGTAGCTACTTCCCACAGTACAACTGGTGTCCCTTCGCCATTGTCGTTATCCTGAAGATAGCTTTCTAAAGCTGGTTTATTTTTTTCCTTGATTAATTTAACGTCAAGTAAAGAGTTATTTAATTGCCATAATGTTTTCCCTCTTTCTGTCCCTATTCCCATTGTTAATAATATTAGAGCATGGTCTCCCAAGGTTATGGCATTGATATCACTGTTCCTTACCCGTGTCACATCATCTTTAAATATAAAGATATAGTCAAGTCGTGAATATATTTTATGTGCATCAGAATAATATATATATTTCTTAATTTAAGGGTTTAAAAGGTGCCAAATATCTACTACTCCTATTTCATTTTCAGCTTTCCTCATTACTGCTGTTTTTCAGATTTATGTTTTCATTTGTTTTATGAATCATTTGCATTTAGGACCATATTAAAATCAACTCCCATGATAGTTATTCCTTTTGCCTCAGTAACGAGAATTGACAGTAGATTTACGATAAATTCTGGATCATGTCCTGGTGGGTTGTAAACATTTAAGAGCGTTAATGGTTTATTATCTATATTCCCTGTCACTAAAACATAGTCCCTTTTTATCTATGACTTTTCTTTCAACTGTAAATGGAATGTTCTTTTGAATTAGTGTAGCTACTCCCCTTTTTGTTGAACTATAGGATGATGTGAATAGATGAGCAGATATCAGTTTTCCAAGCTTATGGTGCGCAACTTTATTAAGAAGTGTTTCTTGGAGAAATATTATTCCACCCATTTTTTTAGGCTTTAAATTTTTTTTTCCTTTTAATTGCATTATTAAGGCCATTGACATTCTGTAAAAGTAATGTTATTTCATTCATCAAGGTTTACATATATTTTAAAAAAAGAAATGTTAAAAGGAAAAGTTGAAAAAAAATTTACAAAGAAATGAGCAAAAAAAAAAAA
>NW_024623293.1:0-1462 GCF_008729295.1 Plectropomus leopardus
CACACACACACACACACACACACACACACACACACACACACACACACACACTTGTCTTTATGTAACATACCTAATTTAAAGCTACTCGTTTCAAGTAGGAACTCTCACATCCACTCTGTGGTCAAGTGAATCGAATCTGGCTGAGAAACATTTTGTTACAAGCTCTGTTTTTTGGAGGCAGTTATGTTTTTTACTCACTAGGAGGACTGCACTCCTGGGGTGAGATGTATAAACAATGTGTAAGCAAAAAAAACATGCATATGCCCTGTCTCACTTATAAACTGGTTTCACCAAAAGATTAATGTGAAGTGAAGTTTGCAGTAGGGCTGCACTATATTTGAAAAACTGACTTTGCAGTTTTTTTTTTTGTTCTGCAATACATATACCTATATGAAAAAAAACAAGGTCAAAACCTAGTATATGGCTGGACTGTGTATAAATATGCTAGAGGGCTTTTGAATTTTTGAAATTTGAAAAGGGGACCTTTTAATTTAAAACTGAAAGTGGCTGGCATATACCCAGTCCCGGACTTTCATTGGCTTTGATTTTTGCTTTATAGAGCTGGCATGAGCTGTCCCCGTTGCTGCAGTTCAGCCCAAAAATTCATCTAAAACATGTTGAAATGAAGAACAGTACACCTCAATGCAGTCACATAGTAGATGGGAGTGCATTTCTCTAGAGCTCCTTTTCTCTTGATTTAACACAATCCTTTCCTCTTTAGCTCCAGTTGGGGATGTACGTCCTTGCGTTACTGTTGGAGACTGCACAGCCTTCGGCCACTATCAGAGCCAAGCACCACAGATAACGATAGTGTGTAAAATGTCCTATCTGCACCAATTACCAAAAGGATACTTTCGTCATTGTGGCAGCACCCATTCCAACATTTTAACACGTAATATTCACTACAGTGTTGTATTTTCATCTTCTTCTCGTAACAGTGGCACCCCTAGGTCTGACATCGTGAAACGTAATCGTCAATAATGTTGAAATATACTTAAGGCATGTGTCTCACAGACATGGCTGTTCCTTAAATAAACTGGTATAAATAACTTGATGAGGTGATCCTCTTTTCCTCTGTCCAAAACTGCCATTTCACAGGCAGAATCTTCACCAAATGACATGAATAGACTTATTTGGAAATAATTTATCATTAGAATTCTTGTGGTGAATTGGTGGGGGAGTGCATCTGCATAGAAAATAAAGATTAGAATAAGTGATGAAATATAACTTTTTAATTGAAAGATTTTTCTGAGGGAGAGAAGAGGGAAATTGAGTATTTCAATGCGCTGGTTAACTCAGCATCACACCACTGTATTAAAAAAGTCAACAATCTATCATGTCATGGTATTAATAATGGTCCTTTAAGGTGCTTTCTTCCTTTTTCCCCGTTCATTTTTATTAATTTTTTTTTAGGTTTGTTTGACTAGTGGGGCATGCTTTCATTGTTTATCAGATTTTCCAT
>NW_024623294.1:0-2476 GCF_008729295.1 Plectropomus leopardus
ATGTTTTTTGAGTCATTGTCGGGTTTGTTCTGTTTTTAAATTCTTTTTTTCCCCCTTTCTTATTTACGATTAATTTTCTTTTTAGTTTGTCCTACCTTCTTGCTGATTTTTGAGCCGTGTCCTGTTAAGTTGCTTGTTGACTTCTACCCAAGTTTTTGTCAGAAATCAGAGCAGCTGGCTCAGCTTTCAAAGGGTTAAACAGAAGAAGTTGCTTCATGTGAGTTGCGTCTGTAGTTTGTATGTCGGCTCGTTAATGACGAAAAATCTGAACAGAGAGTTAAGTTTTCACTGTGGCCTGTACCTGCTGCCTGTATCTGCTGCCTGTAGCTGCTGTCTGTAGCTGCTGCCTGTAGCTGCTGTCTGTAGCTGCTGCCTGTAGCTGCTCTCTGTAGCTGCTGCCTGTAGCTGCTGTCTGTAGCTGCTGCTTGTAGCTGCTGCCTATAGCTGCTGTCTGTAGCTACTGTCTGTAGCTGCTGCTTGTAGCTGCTGCCTATAGCTGCTGTCTGTAGCTACTGTCTGTAGCTGCTTCCTGTAGCTACAGAC
Organism: Plectropomus leopardus; assembly: GCF_008729295.1. Taxonomy (NCBI): domain Eukaryota; kingdom Metazoa; phylum Chordata; class Actinopteri; order Perciformes; family Serranidae; genus Plectropomus; species Plectropomus leopardus. The sequence goes on from NW_024623294.1 coordinate 544, forward strand.
TGCAGCTGCAGTTTGTAGCCACAGTATGACGCTGTTGTCTGTAGCTGCTGCCTGAAGCTGCAGCCTGTTGTTGCAGCCTGTTGCTGCAGTCTGTAGCTGCGGCCTGTAGCTGCAGTCTGTAGCTGCTGTCTGAAGCTGCAGTCTGTAGCTGCTGTATGAAGCTGTTGTCTGTAGCTGCTGTGTGTAGTTGCTGTCTGAAGCTGCAGCCTGTAGCTGCAGTCTGTAGCTAATGTTTAAAGCTGCAGCCTGTGGCTGCTGTATGAAGCTGTTGTCTGTAGCTGCTGTGTGTAGCTGCTGTCTGAAGCTGCAGCCTGTAGCTGCTGTATGAAGCTGTTGTCTGTAGCTGCTGTATGAAGCTGTTGTCTGTAGCTGCTGTGTGTAGTTACTGTCTGAAGCTGCAGCCTGTAGCCTCAGTCTGCAGCTGCTGTATGAAGCTGTTGTCTGTAGCTGTTGTCTGTAGCTGCTGTGTGTAGCTGTTGTCTGTAGCTGCTGTGTGTAGCTGCTGTTTGCTGCTGTCTGAAGCTGCAGCCTGTAGCCTCAGTCTGTAGCTGCTTTCTGAAGCTGTAGCTGCTTTCTGAAGCTGCAGCCTGTAGCTGCTGTGTGTAGCTGCAGCCTGAAGCTGCTGTCTGAAGCTGCTGTCTGAAGCTGCAGCCTGTAGCTGCTGTATGAAGCTGTTGTCTGTAGCTGCTGTGTGTAGCTCCTGTCTGAAGCTGCAGCCTGTAGCTGCTGTCTGAAGCTGCTGTCTGAAGCTGCAGCCTGTAGCTGCACTTTGTAGCTGCTGTATGAAGCTGTTATCTGTAGCTGCTGTTTGAAGCTGCTGTCTGAAGCTGCAGCCTGTAGCCTCAGTCGGTAGCTGCAGCCTGTAGCTGCTGTATGAAGCTGCAGCCTGTAGCTGCTGTGTGTAGCTTCTGTCTGAAGCTGCAGCCTGTAGCCTCAGTCTGTAGCTGCTTTCTGAAGCTGCAGCCTGTAGCTGCTGTATGAAGCTGCAGCCTGTAGCTGCTGTGTGTAGCTGCTGTCTGAAGCTGCAGCCTGTAGCTGCGGTCTGAAGCTGCTGTCTGAAGCTGCAGCCTGTAGCTGTTGTATGAAGCTGTTGTCTGTAGCTGCTGTGTGTAGCTGCTGTCTGAAGCTGCAGCCTGTAGCTGCGCTCTGTAGCTGCTGTATGAAGCTGTTGTCTGTAGCTGCTGTGTGTAGCTGCTGTTTGAAGCTGCTGTCTGAAGCTGCAGCCTGTAGCCTCAGTCTGTAGCTGCTTTCTGAAGCTGCAGCCTGTAGCTGCTGTGTGTAGCTGCTGTCTGAAGCTGCAGCCTGTAGCCTCAGTCTGTAGCTGCTGTCTGAAGCTGCAGCCTGTAGCTGCTGTCTGAAGCTGCTGCTGAATTATTTTTGATAAGCACAGGTGTACCTTCAGGACGAGAGCTCAGGTATAAAAGTTAAAATGAGACCTCACATTCATTTTGAGGTGAGCTGTGGGAGGAGTCTTCAGACTGAAGCTGTGATGAAGAAACTCCTCAGATCTGCTGCATCGGTTTGATGGAGTTTAGGCTGAAAGCAGCTTCACTTCAGTGTGTTTTTAACCCTTTAAATATAGACAGGATAAAACAACGTTAAAAAAATCACAGCATTTCAGCAACACGTCAGAGCGCTCAGAGTATTGTTCAGATGTTAAGATGTCTGAGCTGTCCTCAGTCCCTCCGCAGGGACGCTGGACTTTATCAAAGAGGACGTTGTTGAGGGTGGACGCCGTCTCTGCCAGCTGTTACACAACCTGTGAGTTGATACGCCCAAAACACGCCGCTGTCCCAGAGGGGGGACGCCTGAACAAGACGTCTTTAAACAGAGACCAGAGGCGACGTCAAACAACATCCTGCTGGCAGGAAGTGTGTGTGTGTGTGTGTGTGTGTGTGTGTGTGTAGTTTACAGGTGATAACATTAAGTATAT
>NW_024623295.1:0-1035 GCF_008729295.1 Plectropomus leopardus
GTGTGTGTGTGTGTGTGTGTGTGTGTGTGTGTGTGTGTGTGTGTGTGTGTGTGTGTGTGTGTGTGAAGGATGGATCACCGCCCTGATTTTGACCTCTGGTGACCTCAGCGTGTTGCAGTTAGGTTTCCATCATCAGTTTTTTGGGCCGAGTGGCAGAGTTTTGGCGTCCTCACAGTGGTGGTGAAACTACAGGACCCTCTGATGGACAAACTTGCAGTGCAGATGTGATGATGCCGTGTCAGCAGGGCGGCTCGTGATCAGCTCGTTAACTCCTGTCACTCTGTTCCTGATGGGAATATTGCGCCGCTCTGCCTCGCCGCTCTATAAAATCGCAGAATCGGGTGATAGAGTTGTCTCACCTTTTAGCCGGCAGTGAAGGTAGCAACAGCGCTGACACGGTGTCTGTGTAAAAAGGACAGCCGGTAGGACAGGTGTGACATTTTCACGCCGTGTTTAAGAGATTTAACCCTTTAGTGACTGTTTGTCTCTGTTTAGTCTCTTTTCTTCTTCCTGTTGTGATAACTGTGTGTGTGTTGATGCATGTGTCCTAAATGTAGTCCAGATTGTGTATTTGAGTGTAATCAGTGAATTTGCAGCTCAGCTCCTACAATAAGTCTAAAATACACTGTGGAAACTAAATAGTTACATTCAGACTGTTCAGGTCCAAAAATGCTCCATTGAAACCCATTCAAACTGACATTTTTGATCCCACAGCCATCAGAGCAGAAAAACAGGACTTGTATTATTTCTGGGTGTCATTCTGGGCTTTTGACTCTGAATTTGTCATTTTGACTATTTTCCACCTGATGAGGTCATTTTGACCATATTTGGCATCTGGAGGAAATACATGCTATTTCCACTAGGTGACCTGTCACAGTCAATGTAGCTGCTGATCACTGACATATCCCAAACTGTCAGCAGCTACACTCACACACTGACATATCCCAGACTGTCGGCAGCTACACTCACACACTGACATATCCCAGACTGTCAGCAGCTACACTCACACACTGACATATCCCAGACTGTCAGCAG
>NW_024623296.1:0-2563 GCF_008729295.1 Plectropomus leopardus
TGGCTGCAACTAAACATGGTTTTGTTTCTGCAGCAGTAACATACATAAAAGTCCATCCTCCAGTTTTAGATGTTTAACAGTGGCCTCTACTTATGCATCAACATGACCCAATTAGAAACCACAGCTATATGTGGACTCTCCTGCAGCCTCACTTAACATATACAGCAACCTTATAATCTGAGCATTAGTTGCCACGTCAAGAACAAATTATTATACCCAACGTGCCATCTAGTGGCCCATTTGGGAACCATAATTTGGGTTTAATGTAAACCAGATTTGACTCTATTTGGCCTCTAGATGGTGATACGATCATTACTCTATGGCTTATGAAAAATGTGCTGTGTATGTGCTGTTGTTAAAGAATGTATTTGATGCATAGTATTAGTACTATCTAGTTTGAGCATAAACAGGCAGTCTGAACTCATGGACACAGTTTTGTCTGTATAAGGACAAACAGCTGTGTCCTCTGTCTGCCCCACTGCAGTAGTTTGGCGCTCTGCTATGACAATATGTCTTGGCAAGACGAGAAAACTCCACATACACTCTCAAACAACTGGGTCAGCTACATACACACACACACACACACACACACACACACACACACACACACTCAGCTGAGACTCAGAATAGCACATGTTAAAGGGAGACTCCTGCTGGGTGATATGGTTGTAATCTGTCAGTTGTGGTTGTCTTTTATTATTGTCTTTTCTTATTTCCATCTTCCCTCTGTCTTTCACAGTGTAGCAGCCAATAGGAACATGCCACAGTCTTTATTAAAATAAGCAAGAATCGTCTGTCTGGGTCCAGTTTATGAGCTGTGCACACATCAGGTGGGGTCATTTTTAGGTAATGTCATCACAGAAGGAGACAAATCGAAAGTATCGCTGTCTTTAGATAGTGCTGTGCCATGCCAACAAGAGATTTTGCTCAGGTCGACCGTTTATAATTGCATTTTATTTTGAAACAAATGCTACCAAACCGTTAGTAAGTTTCAGGCTACATTTCATCCAAAAACGCCAACAAACCAGCAGCCCCACAGGGATTTTTTGTCCTGAACTTCAAGGTTCAGAAAACGTTCTGCATGAGGATTTCCATTACCAAAACAGGAGAGGATAAAATGGAGTTTTCCAGGACTTTGCTCAGTGTGTGTGTGTTTGTACTCTAGATGTCGGCTTAGGTTTGTTTAAATTAGGAGAATGCCTTTCCAGAGTGGGAGGGAGGAGGGATGTGAAGACATAAACAAAGGAGGCGAACCTGCTGTCTGTGCAGATGGACGACAGCTGCAGATCAGACAAATACACACTAGTGCACAGCTTCTCGTTTGGGAGCTTTTATAATGAAGTTTTTGAGCATCATACAGTATTTTGAGAACTGCAATAAAAATATTTTATGTATTAGAGTCAGTGTGATAAAACATACCCAAATATTTAGCAAATCAATCAAAACACAAATAGACATCAAACTGGTAAAAGCTGCAAATGCAGTTTTTTTTACTTCATTTTGACAGAGACCTGAAACCATTTGACATCAGTTCATATTTCCAGATATGGATTTCTTTTTGAAAACAATTCTTATAATGCCACGATCCTGAGTCCAATGTTTTTCAAACAAATTGCATGTCCCATTCTTCAATGTAAAATAACTTGAGGGTGAATGTTGAACAGTAAGTCATCATTGCCTCTGCGAATCTCAAGCAGGAGAGAGTGGTCATGCTGTAACTCCTCATGGACATCTTCAGTGGTCTGAACTGGTTGTCCATTTATTTTGACTATAATGTCTCCTTCCTTAATACCTCCTCTAAAAGACAGAAAGAAACTGTAGTCAGTGATTTGCTATACAGATGAGGGACAAAACAAAACCAACTTGTGATGTAAAATGTGTACATGCCGAACACGACTGACTGTAGATTATGTAACAAGTCACCATTTATTTATTTTTTATTTATTAGTTTATTTGACAGGGACAATGCAGTGAACATACGTAGTAAGTTCAAAAGACATTTACTGATGTGTTGCATGTAAGGCTTCTAGCCAAGGCTAATTTGCAACCCCTGTCTCTTGTTGGGGTTTTCTATCGAAGAATAAAACAAAACCAATCAATTAAAAAATTATTTATCAAAAAACGATCTTAAACTACAAATAATTGCAATGAAACTATGGCATTTAAAGAAAACCAAAGTTTGAATGCTACTTTGCGGCATTGTGGTCTCATCCTAGCTTCAGTACTGCGTGTGTGTATGTTCTTGCATTTTTGCACGTGTGTGTGAACATACTTTTCTGCTGCAGTGTCAGGTATGACCTGTTGCACAAAAACTCCACCGCTGATGTCAAGAAAGTCTGGATTCTGATGTTTCAACTCTGCTACTAGACTGAGACACACAAAAGCACAATGCTGATACTAATATTAAAGCCAGTACAAATACTACTCTTAAATATCAAATATTCATTAATTTTCAGAATTTTCACTCTTTAAATGCCAGGTTTTTGCCACTTTGTTTTTAGATGAAAAAAAAACACAAAAAAATATTTTCAATATACTACATGCTAAGTGGATTTTTTTTTTT
>NW_024623297.1:0-2688 GCF_008729295.1 Plectropomus leopardus
TCCCCGTTACAGGGGTTCTTTTTGGGGAGTTTTTCCTCGGGTGATGTGAGGGTCTAAGGGCAGAGGGATGTTGTACACTGTAAAGCCCTCTGAGGCAAACCATGTTTTGTGATAATGGGCTATATAAATAAAACTGACTTGACTTGACTTGACTTAACACCACCACGGTCACATGACTCAACGTCTCCACGGTCGCATGACTCAGCGTCCCCACGGTCACATGACTCAGCGTCTCACTACAGCCTGGCGGTACAGCTGTGTTCAGGATGATGACCAACAACGTATCCAACTGTAGCTGAGAAAAAGCACGCTGTCCAAATACGTGCAGAAAGGTCTGGTAAGTAAACAACGTTTCGGTCCTCAGATCGAAATCAGCTCAAACAACCAAACAAAAGTGTATTTTGAAAAGACACAATATTTAACAGGAGTAAATTAACACGCCGTCCCAACAGGCCGATACTCGCCGCTACACGTGTTCGATGCTGACCAAGCAGCCATATTTTGGCGGTTTGGGATGAGAGCGTGTTGGATGAAACTATGGATGCATGAACTGACCTGGCAACACGTTTTCAGCTCGTCACGTGGTGGCGCTCTGACAGTGACCCTCTGAGTCGGTCCAGGACGCCGAGACCGTAAGGTCAGCAAACGCACATGGTGGGATGAAGCTGCACGTCATTATGTTTGAATAACATGAGCACACGCCGACCAGCGCAGAGCGTTGTGGGACCGCCCTCTTCCTCACCCGCCCTCTAAGCGCGCTCACACTCCTCATATTTTGTGGTTACCAGCAGCGTCATCACCTGACGCCGTCCCTCAGCGTTTCATGCAAACGACCTAACGTCCTAAACTCCTCTTTCATTGAAACTCATATCCTCACTTCATTTCCTCTCCTCCTCTTTCCTGATGAAGTGAAGAAATGCCAACACACACACACACACACACACACACACACACACACAGATGCATGTTGGGAGCCCAGAGGCAGGTCAGTCAGGGTCTGGCCTGCCTGTGTTTACGGGCACGGAGGAGACTTTAGGAGACAAACACCATCTGTAGAGACATGGAGGACCTTCATTACCACGCCAGAGTGTGTGTGTGTGTGTGTGTGTGTGTGTGTGAGGGAAAGCTAAGTGCACCGGTCTGTCACAGCATCTGAGCACGATCTATCGTGACACTCACCGAGCCACTGAGTGAGACTGTGTGTGTGTGTGTGTGTGTGTGTGTGTGTGTGTGTGTGTGTGTGAGGGGAGCAGCTCCAGTGGTTTGTGCCTCCGGCTGCCTCCTTAATGATCAGTCTGGCCATATGGTGTTGCCCTCTTGACACACACACACACACAGGAACACACACTGGGGGATAGGGCTGATTTAATTCGATGCCTCGCAGGAGGCCCCAAAAATTGAGATTAAGGTCAGATCTGTGCTCCTCGTGAGGCGGGCCGGAGGGTAAAGTCGTCCCTGAGCGCTGACTGTAGGTCGACGCTCTGAAGGACTCAAACTCCTCGCTGGAGGAAAGTTTCACTTCGATTTCAAACGGCATCAGAAAATAAATCACGTGTCGTGGCCTCAGATGGCAGCGAGAGATAGCGGAGCTGCTGTTTGAAGTTGAGCCGGCTGCGTGGCGATGTCACGACAGCAGAGCGTCTCTGCAGCGCAGCAGCTCTCAGGGGCTGGAGATTCATTGCTCATTTTAATTAACAAAATGTGCCCTCAAATGACTCAGTTTGTACTTTTGAATTCTCTCTTCACAAAAAAAACAACCGAAAACTAAAGTGAGATTTAAAAAAAAAGATGAAATGTGAAGTTAAACATTTACAGTTCATGTAAATAAGTCTTTAACCGTCGAGGTTTTTTTGCGTCTTGTTTCTCTTCATTTCGTTCATTTTCGTTATTAATCTCATCCAGACCTGCTTCGGCTTCTCTTTGCTGCCGTAATCATTAACTTTTCTTTTCTCTAATGTGTCATTTTTCGTCTGCAGTATGAATCCTGATGATCAGTAGCGTCAGATGCCTCAACATTTATGTCTTTCCTGATCGTCCACATCAACATCTTAAATCATAATTTAAGTAATCGAGTAAATGTACTCAGTTACTTTCCACACTGCCCGGTATCAGTGATTCGTGTTGATTCATTTTAACATTTTTTGTTTTGGTAGTTTAGAGCGTTCACACTCACTCGCCCTCATTATCACTCAACTTCACTGCAGCACTGTGTGTGTGTGTGTGTGTGTGAGTGTGTGTGAGTGTGCATGTGTGTCTGTGTGTGTGTGTGCACTCACTAAACCCCGGGGCGACACTAAACTGAAACACCAAAGTCAGCGGAATTATAAAAACGCCTCTTGATCTCATTACCAGACGCACTTAGTTCGGCAAATTTTCCACTCGGAGGACCAAACGGATCCAGAAACACGGCGGGCGACAAAAGCTGCTGTGCCTAATCAGCTTTAGGACAAGGTGATCTAAACACACACTCCACCCCGCCTCCCATCACTCCAACACACACTGAAACAAGCTGCAAGAAACACATGAGTGTGTGTGTGTGTGTGTGTGTGTGTGTGTTTCTCTCCTGTGATAGTGTTTGTCTGACCTCCAGTTTATATCTGGACAGAAGGTCACCACTGCTTCAACTGTGGTCATAACGTACCACACACACACACACACACACACACACACACACACACACACACACAC
>NW_024623298.1:0-1570 GCF_008729295.1 Plectropomus leopardus
GGGAGGGAGGTAGAGAAAAGCAGGAAAGATAAGAGAGCATGGTGGGTGATTTGCATGGGGATGGAAAATATTCTCAGGTTTGATAATCGCTCGGAGCAGTCTAGTGCCAGTGTGAGACAGAGGAGAGGAGCTAGGCCTGAAGAAAGAATTAAATAGAGAAAGAGGGAGAGAGGTTGAGAAGTAAAAAGAAAAAGAAAAAAGAAAAAGGTGATGCAGAATGCCGCAAAAAAACAAACCAAATTTCACTCCGAGGGGGTTGCCTTATTTAAAACAAGAGATATGCAAATAAAGCAGGAGTAGCGAAATAACACTGATATTATCTTCCCCGTTTATTTTCTGTGGCAAATGATTTCTAGGGAGGAAATCCAAAACTGTAACTCCCAAGTGAACATGCAAATCCATCTGTGTATTCCTGGGGAGCCTTCTGCGCTCACTCTCATGTTGCTTTTTCGCGTTGCTGTTTTTGCTTCCTCCTTCCGATTGAAGCTTCTCATGTTTATTCTGCGCCGGCACTGAAAAACTGCATTTATTACAGAAACCAAGTAATAACTACACAGTGTCAACAGCGTGGCACACAAGCGAATAATATCTTGAAAATTCATTGTACATATGTGCATGTGAGGGTAAATTATGTGGTGTATAATTAGAAATAAAGGTATGTAACGCTAAACTTTATGTCTCTCTCGTTATTGCTCACACACACACACACACACACACACACACACACACACACACACACTGGCCAACTGAATCTCACACACATGATGCTTTCTATTACACTTTAATAATTAAAGGGAAATTAAACTGCATGCCACCGCACTGATTTAAACCCCTCAAAATTGAGAAAATATGGCAAATGGAGAACACACACGCTTGAATTTCCTTCTTTTTTTTTCTCGCTGTAAAGCCAGAAGCCTGTCGACCCCAAAATGTGTTTGTCAGCCAGCGGGTTTACTGGAAGGCAGCCTTCGAGATGGGCAATGGCAACTGTTCATTTTCTCACTCATTGACCTCAACTCCCCACTTTACAATGTGGAATAAAAGCCGCCCTGTATTAGCCAACAGGGTAAGTAACAAGGGAACCAGAATCTGGGTTAGTCTGCAGCCGCTGCTTTGCAAAAGGTGAACACGCCTCACACTATAGTAACAAACGCAGAGCAGGAGCGTAATGAAGGGGCTTCTTAACCTGTAGAATGGAGCTGAACACAATTCTGATCTAAATCTTTATAAATCACCATTATTTAAGACATGCATCATTGCATCTTTCTGGTCATGTTTAGTTACGCGATCACAGAGTGAGATTCAAACAGCAGGTCACAGTTAGCACAGCTACAAATGGACCAAATTGGACACCAGTCCATCTACAGACACATCACCACAATCGCTAATACGCCGAGCTATTGATCAGCCTCTGCCGCTGGACGCCGTTTCAAAAGGGGGTTGAAACCGGGGCTGCAGGGCCTGTGACAACCCTGACAAGGGTAAAGTGTTATTTCGCTCGCACGCCGACAGCTGGACAAGGGGGTGGGAGGGTTGGACGGTGGGGGAGTGTTGTAGGGAGGGAGGGAAA
>NW_024623299.1:0-2437 GCF_008729295.1 Plectropomus leopardus
TGTGTGTGTGTGTGTGTGTGTGTGTGTGTGTGTGTGTGTGTGTGTGTTTTTCTGTCTCTACCTCCTGTGCCACAGCAGCAGCCAGGTTTCCCCCGGCGCTGTCCCCGGACACACACACTCTCTCTGGATCGATGCCGTAGCGCTCCAAAACCTGCGCCGACAGGAAAGCCCGCGACGCCGCCAACGCATCGTGGTACTGATCCGGGAACACCGCCTCTGGAGCAAGACGGTAACTATAGCAACAGGATATCACAGGGAGACAACATTATTATGTTACATAAGACTCTGAAACCTGACTATGAACAGAGCAGAGCTGCTGCTTCAGTCTGTTTCGATGACACACGACCGCTGATGAGACGGCTAAAATGTTCAGTTTTTACTCAGAAACTCGTTTGTTTAAATTTAGTTTTATGTGTACTTTATGTCCTTAAGCAGCTAATTTAAATTCTGGGGAAAGAGGATCCCTTTCAGTTAGCTGTTATAAAAAAAGCTTGACTGACAGACTAATTTAATACTGTGGCGTTTTAGGGTCATTGTGGGTAAAAAATAAAATAAATACACGGCACCAGGGGAGATGGGTAATCTTCTGAGATTTCAGTTGTAAATTTATGAGAAAAATGTGGCCATTTTCTTAGATAAAAGTGGTAAAATTGAGAAAAAAACATGCAAATCACATTTACAATTAAATACTTTAACAACTGGTAAATGTCAATATTGGCCGTTTTATTAGGATTCAGTATTAATAAAAAAACACCGTTAAATTGTAACTTGTAAAAACAGCAGACAACAGTGAGTCTTTGTCTATTTTGGAGTTATTTGCTTAGAAATCAGAAAAATATTGACAGCTAATAGATTCATTCCAACAATAATTTTGCTTAAATGTGACTTACTCGACAGACATGACGACAGCGTCCAGGTCCTTCGCCATTTCCCGACAAAGAAGGTCGTATGATCTCATCCCTGTGAAGCAGGTGGACTCGGTGAGTGACGCTGATTTCATTTAAACAATAATTTAAGTATTGAATATCTTACTGGATGATGATTTTTTTGTTTTCTGCTTTGAGGCATTTTTATCAGATTTTTACGAGAATAATTCCTACAATTTTCCTAAAATTTTTATACCATCTGCCAGTGAGAATCAAATCAAATAAATGCAGTTAAAGTCAACAATCCTTCTTTTCTACAACTTAAAAAAAAGAGCTTTAAATCAAAACTCACGTCCGCTGCCCAGAGCCCATCCTCCACCGTGAAAGTATATGACTCCCCTTTTCAGCTGCCTCCCCGCCTTCGGCTGGAAGACTCGGGCGGGGACGCCGCCCAGCGAGGAGTCGGTCACGTGCACGGCGGGGCAGGAGCGAGCCTCGATCTCCTCCACCCACGACACCACCTGGTTCAGCAGGTGGACCCGATGACACACACCCAGCGCGTGAGCCACGTCACTCTGCAAAACAAACACCGGTTTAAATTTACTTTACTCAAGATTTTATGTCCCCAAACATCTCATTTAAATTCTGGTGTATGAAGATATTTCTCAGTTTGCTGTAAACAATATTTTTCCTGCAACTACAGCTCACTGGACCGACAGACCAAATGAATACAACGGCGTATTTGGGCAACTGTAGGTAAAATAATAATAATAAAAATAAAAAAATAAAAATATGGAACCAAGGGGGGTTCTTCCAAGAAGAAATCTCTGAGATTAAAGTAGTAAATTTACGAGAAAAAAAAATGGCTATTTTTCGGGATTACAGTGGTAAAGTTAAGAGAAAAAACTTACAAACTAACAAGAAAAAAAGCTTAAATATTCACAAATTTCCGATAAAGGAACCACATCACTTCACTTTGGACTCTTTCTTGCAATGTTTTTTTCTTGCAAAATGCATTTATTTATTCATTTTTTAATTTTTAAAAAAGATTAACTACTTTGATTTCAGATATATATTGTCTTTCCCTGCCGTTGTGTTGATTTAAAAAAGAACAAAGAAATGTAGCGAGCAGCTCTGCAGAGAGCCTGAGCAGGGCGGGTAAACCTGTCCTGTGCATTAAACCTGTTCCAACTTCAAACTTGTTTCACTGCAGTGACGCAAAAGATTATCAGATTCGGGCGTGTGATGTGAACGTTGCAACAGCAGCTTAAGTTACAACAACAGGAGTCACAGTGTTCAGCAGGGTCAAAGGTCACGACCGTCATCCATTTCACATCATATAATAAGAAACTTCCTTAAAATCCTTAAAAGTAAGAGAAATTCTTTGCCCATTAAAAAAAAAACCTAAATCATTCAACTAATCTCAAAAATAAAAAAATTACCTCACAAATATTGTACAAATGAACTGGGAATAGCAGAATATAGTTTAATTATAATTCCCATAGTAGCAATAATTTCAACAATAATATAATAATAAAATTATTATTATTATTTGAAATATTTTAGTGGTA
>NW_024623300.1:0-2108 GCF_008729295.1 Plectropomus leopardus
GGCAAAAATGTCAAGATATGACATGTCCCAAAAACAGTTGAAAAGATGTCAAAACAGCATAAAACAGCCTGCTAAGACACGCCATAACATAGAATGTTGCAAGAAATGCCTAAAAGATCTTGAAATAGCATTTTGAAAAAATGATCAAAAAAGGTATTCTTTGGTAAGTCAAAAAATGTCAAAATCTGACACCTCCGAAAAAGAGTAAAAACAGCACAAAACCACTTCCACTAAGATGCAAAAGCACGCCATAGCACAGAATGTTGCAAAAATGGCCTAAAACACCTTGAAACAGCATCTTGAAAAAAATGACAGAAAAAGCAAGGCTATAGTATGGCTAAACTTGTCAAAAATTGACACGTCCAAAAAAGGCTAAAAACAGCTGAAAACCACTTCAAATAACATGCAGAGACACACCATAGCGGAGAATGTTGCAAAAATTGCCTAAAACAACTTGAAATGTCATGCTGAAAACATGACCGAAAAAGCCATACAGTATGGTATTACTACATACTATAGTATGGCTAAACTTGTCAAAAATTGACACGTCCAAAAAAGGCTAAAAAGAACTGAAAACCACTTCAAATAACATGTAGAGGTACACTAGAGCACAGAATGCTGCAAAAATGCCCTAAAATACCTTGAAATAGCATGTTGAAAAAACGACATAAAAAGCCATTCTATAGTATGGCAAAAATTTGACACGTCTTAAAAGGGCTGGAAATGACATATTATAGCATATAGAGATGCGTCATAGCATAGAAAGTGGAAATAAAAGCCATTAAAGGCCAAAAACGTCATAATTTAGCATGCTGAAAAAATGACCAAAAATAGAATTGTATGCTGAAAAATGTCAAATTTTGACATGTCTTAAAAATGGCTGAAAATGACATATTATAGCTTGTAAAGGTGTGTCATAGTATACAAAGTGGAAATAAAAGCCAAAAAAGGCCAAAAACATCATAATTTAGCATGTTGAGTAAATAGCCAAAAAGGCCATAATGTAGTATGTTGACAAATGTCAAAAATTGACATGACTTAAAAATGGCTGAAAACAACATATTATAGAATGTAGAGATGTGTCATAGTATACAAAGTGGAAATAAAAGCCGAAAAAGGCCAAAAACATCGTAATTTAGCTTGTCAAAAAAATGACAAAAAATGCATTACTACAGTATTTTGAAAAATGTCAATTTTTGACATGCCTTTAAAATGGCTGAAAACTACGTCATAGCTTGTAGAGATGCATCATAGCATACAAAGTGGAAATAAAAGCCAAAAAAGGCCAAAACTGTCATAATTTAGCATGTCAAAAATATGGCCAAAAACGCCATAGTATGTCGAAAAAACTTTAAATTTTGACATGTCTTAAAAAGGGTTGAAAATGACATATAGCTTGTAGAGATTCTTCATAGAGTACAAAGCGGAAATAAAAGACAAAAAAGGCTAAAAACATCTTAATTTAGCATGTCGAAAAAATGGCTGAAAACAACATATAGTTTGTAGAAACGCATCATAATATACAAAGTGTGAAAAAAAAGGCCAAAGAAGGACAAATACATCACAATTTAGCATGTTGAAAAAATGGCAGACAATGCCATGGTATAGTATGTGTAACAAACACTGCACCACAGGCTTGGACCCAAATGCAGACACAGACACCGTTTGGGAAGAATATACTATCAGTCTTTTAATATCTAAAAATAGGTCGTTACACAGAGGATCCAAAAAAAGCTCAGGCAGAGATAAAAAATTGTCAGGCAAAGGGCAGAATGCAAAAAAACAAAAAAACAGGTCTAACTCTTAAAAAGGCTCACAAAACGTACAGAAAGACAGCTAGGACGCTGACAGAAAATCAAGACGAACTGGCACAGAAGGAAGGGCGCACAGAGACTAAATACTAAAGGAGACAATTGGACACAGGTGCATCACATTGGGACCGGGCAGGTTATCACACAGGAGGGAAAGACAGGAGCAGGAAGTGCAAGATTTTAAATGAGACCAGATGTGAGTTTAAAAATAAAACAGGAAGTACAAAACAATTAAACACAAGGAGAACAAAAACAACAACTTAACCAACAATAAGGTATGACAGTATGTCGAAAAAT
>NW_024623301.1:0-1137 GCF_008729295.1 Plectropomus leopardus
ACTGTTTCTGCTTTGGACTGATGAACTGTTTTTGTTGTCTTTCTTTCCTTATTCCTTTTATCTGTTACCTGCAGAGAGACTCTGGATGTAAATGGAAGTCTTGCTAACATCTTAACATTCAGATTTTATACTAATGTTCATGTCCCTTTTATGGAAACATTAAATTAAATTACATTTTGCTGCCGTAGGACAAAAGAAAGAATCATCTTCTAGTTTTTAAAATGCTTCTCTGCCAAACGTTTTCCATCTGAAGGGTTAAAAAGAAAGCAGACTGAAGCAGAGTGATGTGTGTGTACTGTTTGTCATCAGTTTGACTGGCGGTGATGTAGCATGATCCATCAGAGCTGTCGCCATGGTAACCTGACACGGTGTAATCTGTCCGATCTGACAGCTTCACTCATCAGCGCTGCAGTTTGGGGAAGTCCTGAGAGTTTTCTGAGAGACTCTGAAAAATACGCTCTCACGGGTGTGTGTGTGTGTGTGTGTGTGTGTGCGTGTGTGTTACAGGTAAATATCTTTGACACACCTGTCTGCAGGTGGGCGGGGCTTGCTGGGTCAGTGTTTACCTTTTTAAGGACTTCCTGTGACATCACGGCTCAGACTGTCCCGAGGAGCGAAACTGTGATTCACTTTGTTTCTGCGAAATGTTTCGTGTCAGTCAGCTGATCTGAGAGCTGCGAGGAAGAGGAGGATGAAGAGCTTCATGTCAGCATCTCCTCTGTGATAAATTCACAACATTTACTTTTTGGATTTATTTTGGGGTTTTTTTTTTTGCTCTGAAATGTTTTTCAAATCTACAGCTGTAATGAAGGACTTTGAAGGTTTTGTTTATTTGTGTGTTATCTAAATTCTTTTTTTAGATCCGGACTTAAAAAAACACACAACACGCGTGATGTTCGGCTGTTTCAGGAGTCAAATGAAATTCATGTTTTCACATGTGAGAAACTTGGTGGTCTTTGAACATTTCACATGAGCTTTCTTTGAAATGTGCTTTTAAAATATTTTCGGTTCAATCTTTTCCAAACTATTAAGTCCAAAAAGTTTTACGTCACTTTAATTATTTTATGAATCAACTAACGGTTTCGTCTTGTGAAAATAATGAGTTTTTAGTTTAAAGTTATTTTTTAAAAAAGTGAC
>NW_024623302.1:0-1538 GCF_008729295.1 Plectropomus leopardus
TTAAAACAGTAGAACAGCTTGACTTTGATGGTCAAGCACCACACCCCTTTTTTTCACGGGAGTTATAACCCAAGTGAAGTTGAAGGACTTGGGTCTTTTGGGGTCTTTTGACTCTTTGGGCTCTTTGGGGCTTTTGACTCCCCCCTCCTCCTCCTTTGAGGAGGGGAGGATGCCAGCTTGTGCTGCAGCCCTGAGATGCTGTGAGCTGCTGTTTATCTACCTCGAAAAAGAGACCTTTTGAAGCAGCCCGTGCTTCATGTGTTCTAAATGACGATTTAAAACCAGAGGACTTTGCACGAGAGAGACTGTGAGACTGTGAGACAAAGAGAGACTTCGAATGAGACGAAGCCTGATAAGCTGTCATCGTGATCTCCTCTCAGCCACATGAGGTGTCAGAAGATGATCCAGCTGTTCATGGAGAGAGAGAGATGGAGGGATCAAACTCAAGCCGAGTTTGCAACGCTCAAACCGACCGAGGCCAGCCACCGGAACCGCACGAGCGTAACCGAGCATCCAGTGTCCTCACAAAGGCCACACTGCAACTTTCCAGAGCGAACCGTTTCCTTTGCATCGAGACTTCTGAGAAGGTGAAACGATCTTTCCGGTGCTTTTATGGGGTTGATGCTCTTAAATGATAGGGACACATAGGAAGTGTTAGACCTAGATTAGGATCTCCCATTAATACAATTATGGGTTATTCTCTGATCAGGCCTCTTCTTTATCTTTTCCTCCCATGTTTTATGGGATAGGTTGCCTCTCTACTGTTGATCGATGCTTGACATTGCCTTTTCTTTAATCTTAACTTTTTATCTGCTTGATCATCTTGCACTATTTCAGTGCACCTGATCGAGTCCAGATGTCACACCTAATTCAGTTCCTCACTGGTTTTCATCCCCTCATTTTTATTGTTGCTTCATTTATGAGTTTGTTCATTTAGTCATTTTATTCACTGTGTGTTGCTGTATTCACTGTTTCATCATTTATCCATACTTATTCTTAAACTCATTCATTTGTAGTCCTTTAGGAGTAGTTTTGCTGTGTAGTGAGTAGTTTAATAAACCTTTCATTTATAGAGACACTTGATCTTGTGATGTGTGTGTGCATAATGTCAGGTCTCTGCACACCGGGAAAAAGAACTCTGTAGCAAATTTCAAATTATGAGACTAGATTAATTTATAAGGTAAAATGGGCTATCAACCTTTCTATTTTAAAGGGTGGTGCTCCGAGGTTTTAAACTCAAATTTTTAATGTAAACTTATTGTTCCTGATAGCCGAAGATGAGTCCCATTACTCCACTTCATCTTTATATCAATTCATGTTTCTGAGTCATAATTTTGCATTAGGAGTTATAGTTACATATTTTGGTATTGATTTATTAGTTTTAATTTAATTAATTAATTTTAATTATTTGCTAATTAATTAATACATCCCCTATTTAACCCGCTACAGATGCCACACTTACATCTAAAAACCTTGTTCTTTACATATAAAAACAAATGTATTCTGTGAAATAGCATGCAAATGAATGGTGTCCTGAA
>NW_024623303.1:0-3881 GCF_008729295.1 Plectropomus leopardus
CACACACACACACACACACACACACCATTGAAGTACACTCTCAGGAGGTCTGTGTCTGAACAAAATATGTCTGAGTGTGTCTGAGTGTCTCTGAGTGTGTGTGTGTGTGTGTCTGATTTAATATGGTATAAGAAGGACTTATGTCTTATGAAGGACTTAAGTTATGCGAGTTGTATGAGGATACATCCTGTCAGGGAACAGAAGGCTGTGACCGTGTTCACCTGTTGCATGCTTGAAAAATGTCTTTAAAAATCTTTTCCTCTTTTATATGCTTGATACTTGTACTGTCAGAATTAAGGGCTGCAGTATCATGTCATACATGTTTTGTGTATGTAATTTTCTGCAGTGTAATCAGGGCTGCCACAGTAAATTTATCACAGCAATGCAGCATTTGCGTCAAGCTCCCTGCAGAAAGAGGACCAACTATGGCAGCACAAATGTTTTTGACAGTCATTGAGAGTACTTTTTGAAGTAAAAGTATTTAATTGTTTACTGGTGTCAACTGGCTAATATTGTCACGAAGGAAAGGCAAAAATCTAAATGATTGCTGAATTCCACTTAGCTGCATCAGCTCCAGGGTCCCTGTTTTCTGCATGCAGGATCGTTGTCATTCTGGTCCACCCACACCCACTTTAAACCCCACTGTTGGTACCGATATGGATACAGATAATTAGGTTAGTTGAACAAGTACAGATAATAGTGTACTTGCTCATACTTAGTGGATTTGTTACTGGTAAGAGTACAACCAGTCAGGCCTATCTGTGTCACTGTACTTCTTGCAACAGCAACAATTAAATTGTCATATTATGGCCATGCTGCAGACCTGAAATGGGATATTACTTTTTATATGATAAAAAGTTTTTATTTTCTTTCCAACAGTATCAGTTAACCCACTATATCCCTGCAGCCTGCAGTGTTGCACAACTTCAGAGCTGGGAAATCAAAAACGGCACAGCCCTATGTATCGCCCTGTTTGTCCTTAACAAATATGTGTTGGTGTTTGTTCAAAATGTACACACCTGTGCACCACTGTGTATGGTATCAACCATCAAGTGAGGCTTTTAGACTTTCACAAGATTATGTGGCGAGGATAAGGGTAGGGTCTGGGTCAGAGGTCATGCATGGTGCGGTGATGAAGGCTCTGGTGCTTGCAGCAGTCTGTGACCTGCTCAGCGTCAGTTTCCTTGGGGATCTCATTAACTGCTATAACGGCTAACACTCCTCTTTGAGCAAACAAGCACCTGCTGAAGGAGAAATCAACACATCCCAGAAAAGCCTTCAGACCAGGTGGGGTTCAGACTACAGTGTAATAACGAGGGTGAAATTTCCTGTCTGTTACTTTTGTTGTTACCAGTCCTGTCCTATTTTGCCCTCCTCGTGTTAAGTATTTATGCTGCTTTAATGAAATTACCATTTTGAGGTATTATTATTTTTAAAGATGGTACGTAGAATTTAAATTGTGTTGATAAGTAACCGACTGTCACACAATCCTGTGGTTGGTGCCCTTTCTAGTCACAGCTCACACAAACCACCTTGAATTCCACTTCAACTGTGCATACCCAGCCCTAACATGTCGGGTCCTACTGGGTCCAGACTAGCTGGGTTCAGACAAACATTTACCAGATCAGGTTCAGCCAACTGGATATGGTGTTTCAAGTTCTTTTTGTGAAAATATGGGGTAAAAATCAACGTATCGTCATAGAACAGTTCGTATGATATCTTCTGAGGATGCACACACAGCAGTTCATATGATATACTATGAATTAACACCCCACAAATCATGTTAGGTCTTATACGTAAAGTTACATAATTAACTTAAAATTCATGTGGTTAGGTTTAGGAAAAGAAACACAGTGAGGACATGCGTTAAAATGATGCAAAGTTCACACAGTTCTCTGACAAAAGTCTTGGTGGGAAAGTCCTGGGAGAGAAGTTTTCTGACCCATCCACCACCACAACCTGCCTCACAAGACCACTCGGGGCGACTTCTTAGTTTGCCACTGTCAGTATATTGGTCATGTAATTACAGGTCATGCAGATTATACATGAATTACTAACTCGTGATTACGCTGGATATACATGAGTTTTGTTGTATTAATTTTTGTAGGAAACTGCACGAACAGTCTGAGAAAATCCTGGTCAAACTTTAAGATGTTGCTTGAGCGGAAAGGGAGCTGTCAGTCAAGCGGATCTGATCTCAGTCATGCTGTCAATTAAAGCTCTTAGAAAATTAGAATAAGCAAAATTGTTTTTGCTGTCAATCATGGCAGAAAATCCCCCTTTGATGGAACTGAATAACTTATTAAAACTGAGCTTATCATGAAAACAAACACTTGAACAAACATTACGGCCATAACCTAGTGACAGAAACCATCTTTGGGTAAAATTAATTTGGCGTGTACTTTTTACTATGAGTTTTTAGTTTGGCCTATGTCCGATTCACTAACATGGAGAGGCGGGCTTTATGACCTATACTGCAGACAGACACCAGGGGGCGATTGAGACTGTAGTTTGGACATACAGTAACATTTCTCTGTTTTGTTTCTGTCTTTTAGCTGTGAACCTTTTTTGATTTCTCATTCTTTCCTTTAGCCTTTGAATCATATGTTGTGCCTCATTTTAATCTGACAATGAAAGAATATTGGGGGTTAGGAGTTAGTGGGGCAAGATATTTTTTCGATTTTGTCAACCGTTTGCTAGACCTTTGTCACATCTGCGTTGTCAGACAGTACATATTCCTCAGTTCACGGTCGCAGTGCGTGACAGCACATGAATAGCACATTCTGCTATGAGCTGCATGGGTCTCATCACCAGCGGACCCTTTTATCTGCACACCGGCATTTTCCTCAAGCGCCCCCCATTCAACAAAGAACAGGTAGTTTGGCCCTTTTCAAAAAGCAATGCACCGTTAACAATGCACGCCAGCGGAGAGGACATCTTTTGTAGGCTTAGCTATGAATCGAGCAGATACCAATTTCCTTCCCTGGCCAAAGACAGATCCGTTGTTCCATTTGTCCGCTCCAGTGATCCTCTCTTTTTCTGAGCCAGAACTCCATTATCAGCCCTTTAATGTGACTTTCAAATGCGAGAGGATGCAATTATCTGCTGTCTGGTTTGGGAGGTCAGTCTGTGCAGTAATCAGGATGGGAGGGTTACGGCCGGTAGCTTCTGGCTCTTTAGCCTTCTGTTCCCAAGAGTGTAGGTGTCATTCATATTAAATGATAAGCTCTACGGTCAATATTATCCAGCTTTCTGGTGGATAAGTAGTCACTACACATAAATCCTTCACCTCTGCACATCTTGTCCTCGTATTCCGCTGGACTTTCTGAGTGACAGCTGACAGTCGAAAGGAACTGATGAAAGGAGAGGGCTTTCTTCTCTTTTCCATCTTTCAAATGAGCCTTATGCTGGCTTAAAGATAGAGCTGCAATAACAATCTATTAATGAATTAGCTATCAACTATTAAATTAATAGTAAGCTAATTTGATAATTGATTTATCAGTTTGAGTAATTTATAAGAAAAATAAAGTCAAAATTCTCTCATTCCAGCTTCTTAAAAGTGCTTCATTTCCTGTTTCTTTACTTCTCGGTGACATATTTAATGCTGTTTAGAAAACATTATCGACTTTTTTCCACTATTCTGACTAGACTGCTAGACTTCTGACTGACTGTTCTGTCTGATGTAGAGGCTATCACCTTTGACCTTGAAGCCAAGACAATGCTTGATAAGTGTTTTTTTGTACCAAACTCATTAGCTTTTTCAAGGCTGGCTGATTTACTTCAAGGCTTAAAGACAGTTTCTTTGAATAATATTGAGATTCTCCATTTTTGGCCAGGCAAGCAGCAACCCCACATTATCTTTAACTATTTATCACCAGCAG
>NW_024623304.1:0-2473 GCF_008729295.1 Plectropomus leopardus
TGTGTGTGTGTGTGTGTGTGTGTGTGTGTGTGTGTGTGTGTGTGTATGCATGTATGCAACCATCTGTGAATGTACTTCAGTCAGTCACCCTGTTAATCATTCAGTCTGCTACCAAGACAGGTGGCCAGTCAGTCACCCTAACAACAACCCATCCAGCCTGCTAGTCTTTTAAATTATATAATTAGTCAGTCAGCCAGTGCTTTGCTGTCTCAACCTATAGCTACAGAACAAACATAACCATCATGAATTAACAGTGTATGTCATTTCTGCAGCTAGGGGTCCCAATTCAAACAATAACAAAAGACTTTGATGATGTTGTGAGGTAGCTTGGGATCATGGTTGATGTCTTCATTGTTGCACATCCACCATTGCAGATGAAAATGTATCTGATGTGACTCCATCAGAAATCATGTTCACAGACAAGGGATGATATTAAAGTTTTATTCAACTCCACTGCCAGAATGTGCAGCAAATGGCAATGAATCGCTGCAGGCTATCGTGAATCAGGCTGTTTTCATGCACTGTTTGTACATATCACTGCAAACAATAATGTATCACAATTCATAAGTAACCCACATAATTATTAGCCAGTTATTTGTTTATGCCTACTGCCAGGGAGGGGTCAAAGGGTACAGATGACCCAAGGCCCAGGGGGCTCCATGCAAAAGGTCTATGCTCCACTGGTGGTGCTGGACTGGGTGTGATGAGGGGCCAGATTTGGAAAATTTTGTCCCCCTGTTGATAATTTCTAATGGCTTGCCCACCCCACCTTATCAGCAAAGCTGTGATCACATAAACACTGTGCTGACATGAGTAAACAAGGAAGTAGTATTAAGAGCTAAAGTCTGTTTCAGGAGGCAGGCTGGTGTGGTTGATGAGGCAAAAGACACCAAATTTTCTCCCCAGAGACCAGTGTTTGGAGCCATGCTAAAACAAGCGACCAAGTTACTTATTTCAAGGCATGTCATAACCATGTGTTTTTTCCTACGCCTAAAGTGCCTAACTTTGTGCTAAGCACATAACATGATGTTGCCATTCCTGGGGTGCTAATTCATATGGTATCTATCATACAAACCGTCGTATGTGCATTTTCATGATACACAAGCTGTTGTGTGGGGATACACTGCGTTGGTTAGCAGTGCAAACAACAGTAAACAATAGAGTGGCTTTACAATTTTTTTCTCACTCTGACTTATCATCTGGTGTTTCCCATGTTCCCCAAGAGTAAGAGTGACCACAGGGGTAAAGGTTATAAGATGACATTGACAGGTGACCAAATAAAATGCAGCTACCTTCAGTAACAATTACAGACTTCTCTGAACATTGTTGGAAATATTTGAGATAAATATATAACTCTACTATTTATATGTGCAATAATGTGTGATTGTTACATGATACCCTTAAGTGATTAAAACAATCAAGTTGTTCACTTACTTGTCGAGAAGTGGGATGCAGCATATGGAAAAGGAGGACTCCAGTGACCCCAATAGACTGGATTTGTCATAGAGTTAGTCAGAAGTTAGTCACAGAGTTGCATCACACACGTGTGGTGTGATGGTATTGACACAGTGTGTGTAATGTGTCAGAACTTGACAGACATGAAACAGCAAGAGTTAGAAATATCAAAGTGTCACTCATTAAACTCATTGAAAACTGTACCACTGTATGAACTTTTAAATAGGATTTTATTTAAATAAAAATGTGTGCATTATGGAAATTAACTAGACATTTTATTGGGAAAATTATGCAACCTGTGGCTCTATCAGTAATAAAGAGAGCATATTTATAAAAGTCATCTCCATGAATTATTCTGGGTTTTAAACTGAAGCTTTCAGAAAAAAAATCCACTTGTGTATAAAAAAATTAAATTGGCCTATATAAACATTTTAAATTTTGTTCTTTATTATTTCTTCAGGCAGTCTGATGGCAAATCTCCTTCAACTATTAAAACAGAAATACTGTAATGAAAGCAGTATAAGTGATTAATTATACAAAAAGGGCAATTGTGAACGATAACACCAAATTATTTTTACAATGCCGTGGCAGGTACAAATGATGGTAAGAATGATTTCTCACACAAAGCTAGTTAAATAATTACAGTGTAACAGTGAGAATGATAGGAGTGATCATATTTGTGACAGACAGGCTGCGTCGCACTGAGAGTATTATGATAATGATATTAATGATGGATCTTTGCAAATGTGTGTGTGTGTATAAGAGTTCAGTGGGAGACGTCTCACCTCACACTGGGTCTCTCAGCCCGATGCCATCTGTTCTGCCAGCACACACAGGCACACACACACACACACACACACACAGTCCCATATTCACTGTGACTAGAAAATAGATACATAAACATTCTCATGCAAGATGTTAGTTTGTAAAGACTAATGCTGACAAAAATAAGCTTCATGTTCAAGCAGAATACACACACACACACACACACACACACACACACACACACACACACACA
>NW_024623305.1:0-1188 GCF_008729295.1 Plectropomus leopardus
TATTACCACCCTTAAATAACAAAAACTAGAATTTAAAATAAAATTATGATAATAAAAAATAAGTAAATAAAATAAAATAAAAATCATTTCGTCTGGTATTTTCCCCAGCTGTAAACACGGTGGGTTTTTATCTGCAGTAATGAAGATGCCAAAGATTTTAGTGACACATGACCAAACAAACATGACTGTGATTCACTTTCTCTCCAGAAATTAGACGGAGGAAGATTCCCGCTGTCGTCAGAAATAATACTCAGCGTTATTAATAATGTAATATCATTTATTATTACAGTTAATAATAATACCCAGCGTTGTTTGGTGGGTAAATCCCGAGTCCTTAATTCTGTGACCCACCTGAGTCTCAGGTACAGGTTTATTTTTTTTTCAGGTTTTATTAAATTCCCCTCTGAGATTTCTGCCTCCACAACAACAAATACAGGTGAATGAAGTTTAGTTTGTGGTGCTTCCAGCTCAGAAAAAATACAAAATAAATAAATAAATAAAACTACAAAGCGTCACCACATGCTCAGGACGACGCTCAGCCCGCTCGCTCTGAGCTGAGTTTACAGGATCTGGCAGCACAACACAGATTCACACCGTCGTGTTCAGTTCAGGGATTCAGAAAACATCCTTTAATCTGGCGTCTTCCAGTTTCCTCCAACCTCGGCGCTCAGCAGCTGTTCGCAGTCTGCTGCCAACAAACCCGAGGAGCTGGAGGACTCGTGTTAAAAGCTTTCAGTGATGGAGTGAAGTATTCAGATCCTTTACTAAAGTACGAAAACCACCCTGTGAAAATACCCTGTTACTAGTAAAAGTCCTGCATTNTATTACCACCCTTAAATAACAAAAACTAGAATTTAAAATAAAATTATGATAATAAAAAATAAGTAAATAAAATAAAATAAAAATCATTTCGTCTGGTATTTTCCCCAGCTGTAAACACGGTGGGTTTTTATCTGCAGTAATGAAGATGCCAAAGATTTTAGTGACACATGACCAAACAAACATGACTGTGATTCACTTTCTCTCCAGAAATTAGACGGAGGAAGATTCCCGCTGTCGTCAGAAATAATACTCAGCGTTATTAATAATGTAATATCATTTATTATTACAGTTAATAATAATACCCAGCGTTGTTTGGTGGGTAAATCCCGAGTCCTTAATTCTGTGACCCACCTGAGTCTCAGGTAC
>NW_024623306.1:0-1652 GCF_008729295.1 Plectropomus leopardus
ACACACACACACACACACACACACACACACACACACACACACACACACAGGCAGAGTTCCAATATCAATGTCATTGAAAACCTGGAAGAGTCATGGAATTTGCAAATAGTATTTTCCAGGCCTGTAAAAGTTTTGGGAAAGTAAGTATACCCTGACAGTTTTAAAGAAAACTAAAAAATGCCAATTTTTATTTTAAATAAAAAAAATTGCCCAACATTTTAAATTACAAAAACAAATGCCAATTTCATTCTTTCAAGAACCACTGATTTCTTTTAAATTGCCAATTTTTAATTTTTTAAAAGTGTGTTGTAAACATTTTTTTTCCTTAAAAAATCACCAAAAAATTTAAAAGCAAAAAAGCCAAAAAGCTTTTTTTTTTTTTTTTTTTTTTAAATGCCAATTTTCTATGAAGACAACATGCCTTCATATTTTCTTCAGAAATTGGGGATAAAATAAATCCAAAATTCAGCCATTTAAAACTAGAAGTCCCTCCTCTAAAGCCTAAATAAATAAAACATCAAATCCTGCTCTGATTAATTTAAAAAATATATATTCAGAAGTATATAAGAGCTGATGAGGAAGATCGATGGTTGTTTGGTTTGTGTGTGTGTGTGTGTGTGTGTGTGTGTGTGTGTGTGTGTTAAACATTCACTCTCACAGAGTCATAAATATTTCAGCCAACACTTCCTCATTATGAACCAATCACAGCTCGCCGTCACCGTCCAATTAAACCATAAAGTTACTCTGTGACCTCAGATGACCCCGGCGTCCCCTCACAGCGTCTCCGAGAAAACCTCCACACACACAGCTCCGGTACAAGGACACAGTGTGTGTATGTGTGTGTGTAGTTGTGTATCAGTGTGTGATTGTGTGTACCTGCAGCCACCTCCACGGTGGTCTCGGTGTGTGTCAGTGTGTTGTTTTTGTGTGTAGTTTGATGTCAGTGTGTATTAGTGTGTGTAGTTGTGTATCAGTGTGTGGTTGTGTGTTACCTGCAGCTCGCACCAGGCGACCTCCACGGTGGTCTCGGTGTCCAGTCCTCTGTAGACGGTCTTGAAGGATCCCCGTCCGATCTCGATGTTGAACTTGAGGAATCGTCCGTCCGGAGACGACGCCACCGCCTGCGTCTCCGCCTCGTCGCGCTCCTCCTCCTCCCTCTGTTGCCATAGTAACGATGCCACGGCCCGCGTCTCCTCCTCGTATTGCTCCTCCTCCTCCTCCTCCTTGTGTTGCCATGTCAACGCGGCCGCCGTCTCCTCCCCTGAGTCTGAGCTGACGTCCCGATTGGCCGAAGCATTCGCAGCAGCCTCTGATTGGTCGGCTGATGGCGTTGTCATGGTAATGAGAGGAGGAGGAGGAGGAGGGATGGACTGTTCCTCCTCCTCTTCTTCAGGTGTTTTCTTGGTTCGGTTGTCAGCGGTCCACGGCAGCATCCCGGGTCGTCTCCTCGGCCCCGCGGGTTCGAGTCTTAATGAATAAGTAGGCAATAAATAACTAATAAGAAATGACTAATAAGTAACTAATGATAATAAATAACTAATAACTAACCAATAATACGAAAAGAACAAATAGATAACAAACAAGTTACTAATATTAATGAATAAATAATAACATTAAATAACAAATCAATAGGTAACAATAAAATTAAAAAT
>NW_024623307.1:0-3887 GCF_008729295.1 Plectropomus leopardus
GGGGGGGCAGCTTCAAAAAGGGGGAGGGTATATTTAGTTTCCCAAATCTTTTCCAGGCCTGGATATTAATATTTGCAAATTCCATGACTTTTCCAGGTTTTTCATGACCATATGAACCCTGGAATGGAAACACATAAAACTTCAGTTATATGTTTCTCGTCTCATGAGTCACTCCAGGATAAATCGGCACATATCTGCTTTTCCACAATCAAGTTTTTCAGCCGTTTTGAGGATTTGAACCGCTGACCCTCCCAGTCACAGTCACTCTTCACAACAAGAGCAATTCACCGACTCTCACATCAGTTACAGCGTTTTAACATTTACCAGCTCTGAAACACACAGAAGCATACTGATAAATGGCTGTCTCACACACACACACACACACACACACACACACACACACACACACACTAACATTAAATGCCAGTTCTCAGGAGGGCATCAGCAGTGGTCTCTGCTCTATCCAGGAAAATCAATTCCCTTTTTCTGTTGCGGCCGTAAGAG
Source organism: Plectropomus leopardus (assembly GCF_008729295.1). Lineage (NCBI taxonomy): Eukaryota > Metazoa > Chordata > Actinopteri > Perciformes > Serranidae > Plectropomus > Plectropomus leopardus. Next base: position 505 of record NW_024623307.1, read on the forward strand.
GATCCTGACTGTCAGTCACTGCACGGCTGCGTGCACTTACTATGTGAACCACGAGTAACGCTGCTGCGACTTCTCCACCGCGTGAACCGTGAGTAATATTCTCCTGGTGGCTTTTTCCACACCTCTACCATTATGTTGCTCCAGTGATTCTCTGAAACATCTTCCTCGCAGTAATGTAAAAAACGTTGGTTTTGAGTCAAGAACATATCCTCTAAAATCAAGTTCTTCTTGAAGAAAATATGATATTATAAAATATTCTGTAAATCCAATAAAGCCGTAAGGCAGCAACGAGTTATTAAAAGGGGTCCGGGGGAAAAGGTAGCCCATAGAAAAAAATTAAACAGAGCTTTTTTATTGCATTTCTGTTGCCGTGGGAACCGCTGATAATTTCCTGTCAGCTGCCAGGGAAACTCTGAAGGAAGTGACGGTCACGACATCATGACGTCATGTGATGGCGTTTGAGGAGTTTAGTGTCGCTTCTTTTAAAGTTAACGGAGCAACTCGCTCGACAACCATCACATCTTTGTTGTTTCACCTTTGACCGAAAAATTCTTCCACACCATCAAAAAACAATCACCGGGCCTCACACAGCTACATTCTCTTAAATTTTCTTATATTTTCTGTGAAGAGAGTAAATGTGATTTCAGGGAAATGTATTCAAGTATTAAAAGTAAAAGTACACGTGCAAAAAGGGCTAAATAAATTCATTAAATCAAAAGAATGTGGGCCATAAGTTGAGTATCACAGTTTTAGCCTCTCGTTCAGTTATTCGGTGGACGTTGGAGCTTCCAGGTGTCCATGTGTGACTCCTTGGCGCTCTGTCGTCCTCTCTGCTCGCTGCCTCTCTCTCTGCTCAGCGCTCACATTATTACAGAGTTGTTTGTTTTAGTTTGTGTCGAGGCGCTGCTTTATGTGGGGTCATCACTTTCTGCTGCTGCAGCCTGGATGCTGCCAGAGTTGTTTTTTTACAGCTTCAGGCTGCACGCTTGGCTCTTTAAAGATTAAAACCCTCTCCAGTTCTCTCACCCACCATGCCCAGTAAAGAATCCCCCGGTTAGAGGCTCCAGAGGACCGACTGCCGGGGCCCGTGGGGGACGGCAATAATCACAACTTCAAACTTTGTTTATGTAGCACTTTTCCAAACTTGTGTGTCTCACAGCCAAACAGAGAAAACAACACGGCCGGCCTAAACAGAGCAAACAGCTGAAATACTGCGGGGAGGTGCTGGGGCTAATGCTGCAGCCACGCTCTGCAAATACTTTGACTCAAGTGTTGAACACAAAGCCGCTGCAGCTGCAGAAATGACTCAAAAACATACAAGGCAATAATAGAGACAGAACTCTTCATTCATAATTCTTCACGCTGTACATTTTACTACTTTATGTCAGCTGTTTTTTGTGTATTTAGCAGATATTTTCATACTTGACGTTATGAGTAGGGGTTGACCGATGTTGGTTTTTCAGGGCTGTGACAGATACCGATCATTAGCAGTTAATGAGACCGATAACCGATTAGGAACCGCTATGCATTTACATTAAAATAAAAATCTTTCTGTCTATGTTTAGAATTTGGAATAAAACAAACTCCAACACAAACTTTGTGTAAATGCCTTTAGCAAATATTTAATCAAAAACTGAAAGTTTCAGCATCATATACAGCAAGTTCCCTGCAACTTTTCTTATAAAGTCAAATGAAAATTTAAATGAAAAACGAATAAATAGAAAGAGCTCCCTGAGGGTTTTACAAAGTAAAACTTCCTCTCATGCAGACACTTTCTCTGCACTTTTTAATCAATAAATTTCATCTGAGATCATTAAAATAAAACGCCGGCCAGGCATCAGTCTGCCGACCCCTAATAATGAGCATCTACAACATGGAAATATTTTACATTTTGCCGAAAATAAAGCTCAAATGGACCTGCACCTGTATTGCATTTTTGTATTGTCATTTTTTAACCACTGAAAGTGATTTCACACTGAACAAAAGGCACAAATTCGCAGAGTAAAAAAAATTGATTTATGCCTTGAAAAATGATTTTAGATCAATAAAAGTCACACCTGAAGGACAATTTGTTGTATACCTATAAATGTAGTATGAACGCAGGACTATAAATCGATGCATCAGTACAATGGATGTATTGTTATACCCCTATTATTTAAGTGATATTTTTATCTTTTATGACCAAAAGCAAAACAGAAGAAGTTCTTCTGTCAAACTTTGTTAAATGATTTGATGACATTGTCTCATATTGATCACAGGCCCCTGTTTTAAATCAAAATCATATCCTGAGAGACTTTTTGATATCAGCAGATATTGTATCATTAGGAAAAGAATCAATATAATGTCGCATCTTCATGAAACAAATGATTTACACTCATAAACACAGCATGTCACACTATGAAAGGGGCCACTGATTTTGTGAATAATTACTTTTTACTTTTTACTTTTTTCACGCTTTCCACACATTTTTATCAATCAATTCTCAGAACTAACATTTTACTGAATTTAAATAGTTTAAATGGGTCAGCCTATAAAGGTGCACTGCCCAGGCTTTTATTTAAATAAGCAAACTGCCAGCACCTGATATCTGCACTCGCAAGTTAGACATTCATATTGACAACCGCACACGCCAACACACCAGATCAGCCGATACAAGCACTCTGCAAAACATCATTTCTGCGCCTCTTTTTGAAAGATAAATCAAAAAACAAAGACCCAAAACAGTCAAGTCAAACGGTAAAGCAATAATGCACCACATTTTAAATGCATTTCATGTAATGTCAAAAATGTTTCTGAGCATAATTTAAATAAGAGCCAAAAGAACGTATATTCATAACTTTTCCAAAACTTTTAATTAATTCCAAAGCATCTCCAGGCCTGGAAAGAATTTTTCAATTTTCAAAATTTCTCCAGGAATTTCATGACTGGGGAACCCTGCTTTATGTCTCTTTCTTTCTTTCTCTTTTACATCTCTTTCAAACCTGCTCAGTCTGTAGCTCTCTGCTTACTTAATTTCTCGTTCAATCCGCTCATCCGTCCGAGCCACATTTATGTTTTTCCTCCAGCGGCTTTAATTGTGTCCTGGATGTGAATCTGGCTGGTGAACCTCGGTGAGACCAGCTCCGCACCACCGGCAGCCCACTGGGCCTCTGCTATCTGGGTTAGCCGAGCCTCCACGCAGCCCACCGCGGCTGAATTATTCATCCACCTCTGACTGCTGCTGCCGACCAACGCTACAGTCAGAGAGGAGATCAACCGCTCACCGAGTGAGGTGGCACACGGCCCACACAGCAACCGCAGCAACAAGAGCAACCACAGTATCCACAGTAACCAGATCAACAACAGCAACCACAGCAACCACAGTATCCACAGTATCCACAGCA
>NW_024623308.1:0-2554 GCF_008729295.1 Plectropomus leopardus
TCGATCCATCCATCAATAGATGCATTCATCAGGGTTCATTCACATTTTATAATAACTTTCCATGACCTTTCCATGACTTTTCCAAGACTTTAAGACCACACGTTCTCTGAAATGATCATCCTAATCCATTTTTTTAACACTATATAACAGCATTAGTTTTCCAAAACTTGTCCAGGCCTGTAAATTACTATTTGCAAATTCAACGACTTTTCCAGGTTTTCCATGACTACACGAAACCTGAACATCAAACTACTTCAACTACCAACAAGTCGGAGGCAGAGGAAGTCGCCTTCTTACAGTGTGTGTGTGTGTGTGTGTGTGTGTGTGTGTGTGTGTTGGATGTACTGATCTGACTAATCCTCATTACTTCAGATTACACACACACACACACACACACACACACACACACGATTACACATTTCAATGACTGATGGAGTGTAATGTTTCTGAATGTTTCTGGTGGAAGTTTGACGTTGAATTAAATGTTAATTTTTTATTTTATTTATTTATCTGATGAATAATTAAATGAAGTTGTTAAATTGTACTAAAGTTCTGTGTTTGAATAAATGACAATTTGATGCTTTTCTTTTTGACATAATTAATAATAAAGCTTTTGGATTTTGGACTGTTGTTCAGAAAAAACATCTGGAAAAAAAAAATCAAACCACTGATGGAAAAAATAACGAGCAAAAGAAATAAAAACTCATCAGCTAAAGCGCAAAACCAACAGAAGACTGTTTACACCAGTTTAAGCAGTAACAGATCATTATAAACCACTGACCCAGTATCGAAACCAGTTTAACCCTTTGAATCCAGCATCAGCATGAACCATGGTTTACCAGCAGAACCAGTGCAGAGACACAGTAAACCAGTACAGATCTGGATACACCAGTACAAACCACTTCACACCACTAATACCAGTATAAATAATAGCTGCACTGACACATATTTTACCAGCAGGTCAAAGATTTAGCGTAACTATTAAACACAATAAACCAGTACACACCAGTATAAACTGCACCGTTGCCGTGGTGATGATGATGTCAGCAGAGTGACAGCACCTCTCTTATGTAACTGGGTTAAAGTCAATTAGTTTCCATGGCGATACGGAGTCGGGTCATGTGACCTGAGATTAGCTTTGAGAGACAAAACAGGAAGTGGTGCTGATACACACACACACACAGACACACACACACACACAGATCAATATCCAATCAGCTGCCCGGTGGGCGGAGCCTCAGGTCCAGCTCTCTGATCGCTACACTACCCATGAGCCTCAAAGGCTCGTTGCTATGGTGACGCCTCCACGCAGAGCGGTGACATTTAGAGCGTCAGGAGCATCAAACTGATATCGACCACCAACCGAAGTCTTCCCAAAAAACACGGAATTTAGGAAACACGTGAAGTGAGAACAGACACCGACACATGCAGCGTATTTATGCATCTGCATTATTTGAATGTGTTTGACCATTCTGTTTTCAGACAGTCTTCTTCGGTCTAATGTGATGTGCGCGGTTTCATGTGCAGCCTGAATGACTGAAGGTCGAAGTCAACCGAACTACGAACAAAAAACACTGAATTTAAGAGACACACAGAGATGTTGACGACCTTTGACCCCTTGGATATGAATCGTCATCACTTCATCATTTTTTCCTGTGAGAGATTTGTGTGAAATTTGAGTGAATGAATTTTTGCTAAAAACACGTTTTATGAAGTCACTGACACCTTCACCTTTGACCTTTGAGCACCAAAATCGAGATGGATTTTTTTACTAAATTTGAAAAAATTCCTCTCTAAAGAAATCTGTGTCACAGGAATGTGCCAGACGCACGAACGGCCCGTAAACACGATGCAGCGGCATAAAAAAATAAAATTTAGCAACACAAAGTGATGTCACCACCAACCAAACCTCTAAGAAAAAACACCGAATTTAAGAAACGCGTCTCTTTACTGCCGTTGTCCGCCTCTGACTCACCGCACGCAGCGCTCTGATTGGTCGTTATTATTATCAACTTATTTACACACACACACACGCATGCATGCACACACATGCACGCACACACATGCACGCACACACATGCACGCACACACATATGCACGCACACGCACACGCACACGCACACACACACACACACACACACACAGCCTCCTGCATGTCTCCATGTTGACAGACACTCTCTCTGCTGTCTCAGTGATCAGACGTCAGACGGATCAATAACAAACCCGATCAGCTGATCTCAGTCTGATTCTTTCTGTCGTAAATAAAATCGTGCCGTTTGAGCAGAAGCCGTGAAATCCCAGCCTACCTTAAACGCAGCCTGCGGAGAGCTGAGAGTGCGGCTGAAGCCTCGTCGGGTCTGAGCGTGATCGGGTCTCATCACGCTGCACCTGCAGCTCTGACCGCAGGGGGCGGGGCTTAATCCAATTAGGCTCAGTGTGATAGGCCGAGAGGACGAGACGCCGTCTGCTGGAGCGCGCACACACAGTGACCTCTGACAGGAAACACACACACCGACCGGACCTCAACACGTCTTTGTACAAATACAGAGACGAC
>NW_024623309.1:0-3581 GCF_008729295.1 Plectropomus leopardus
CACACACACACACACACACACACACATATATGATACTGCTTTAATTTCAAATCTCTGAACATCGCTCGGTCACACAGGCATATTATTGCCAGTATTCTGTGAGCCAGTGGAATGATTGGGATGAAAAGAGATGTTGCCTCCACTACTGACCTCTCGCTTATTGCTTTTTGACCCAAAGAGGGCTCTATGGGCACACACACACACACACACACACACACACACACACACACACACACACACACACACACACACACACATACATGCATAAGCATGTTCCCAAACAAAAAAAGATCAAGATCTCTGATTTTATTATGTGCACTCATTACACTCAGGCAACCCAATGGCCAAAATAAATGTTGGCATTGTACATTTCTGCAAACCACGTATGACTGGAAAGTTCCGAACTCTTTAAAAAACACCTGTTGCTCCAAACAGTTATAGATACAAAGCTGTTTGTTTCCTAAATCTTGGTAATAAAAACGTCTACTTTTGCTGCTGCAAATAGAGCTGAAAATGTCCTGAGCTCATGATTAAGAACAGCAGCATTTGTTGCTACAGACACAGCTGAAAAGTTACCTAGCTCTCGTTAAAAACACAAACCTTTGTTGTGACAAACATGGCTGTAAGTGTTTAGAACTCTGGTTAAAAACCTCCCACTTTTGTCCCAACCTCCTATCAAAAAATATCCACTTTTGACACCACAAAAGTGGATATTGCCCAAACTCATGTTAAAAAAACATCCGCTTTTGTCACTACACACACGACTAAACATGTCCTGAACTCACTTTAAAAGTTGACTGCTTTTGTAGCTACAAACAATGCTGTAAATATTGCAAACTAATGTCTTAAAACACCAAATCTCAGCTCATTTGAAATCTGAACTACGAAATGTACAAATGTAACATATTCATGGCTTGCAGAAAAGGACAATGCCAACATTTTATTCTGGCAACTTGGCGGGTACACAGACAAGCTCAACAAGCACACACAGACACGCCAAACCAACACAAAGATGGACGGCAGCCCAGTCTCCATAGGAATTCTGTTCATATTGGGTGATTCTGTTGCCATAATTGACATCCAGTGCAAATGTTTACCGTGTCACGTTGCAGGCATTCATGTTCCTTTCTGTATAGTGGAACAAAAACTAAGAATTTGCAGGCTGGGGAGGAGGATGCAGGTCTGATGTAGGAGTTCAGGTTATAGCTCAGGCTTACTGAGGCTATTCTTTGTTTTTACATGTGATCTAAGATTCACTTCATAGACCTACAACTGCCAATTGACCTATTGCTAAGTCCCACCCACTTGGACAAACAATCGGCGCACTGCCTGAACTAAGAGTGGCGGCTGTCTGCGTCAAAGACATATCCAAAGATGCTATGCAGAACTTTTGGGGACAGAAGCTCCTTATTTCACACAAACGCCATCAAAAAGGTCTTCACTGTGCCATGGTGTTAGCATTATCTGGGCTTTGCTTTTTTTGTAACGTTAAGATAAGTTAACGTTGATAGTTTTCAGTTGGTTTGGCTTTAACTACCTACAACTTTTTGCAACACTGATGTCTGATCGTTGAGGAACAAACATACTAAGACTAGTTTAACTAAGTTTAACAGATGACATGATGAGCTAACGTTACGAAGCTGAAGTCGGCCATAATGTTAGTAGATATTAGCTAGCTTAACCTTAAGTTACCTAGCCAAGTTTACTGCAAGGTGACGTAATACAAGATGTTTCCTACATAATATATGAGGTCACACAGCTTAATCCAAAGGTTTAGCCTCTCAGGATACCTCACTATCAGTGTTGCTTTTACACAATGAATGTCGTTTGACCATTTTTTAAGTTCTAACTGCATGAATTTGAATAAAACCGCAGGGAAATCAAAATTTCTGCTGCTTTTCTATGGAGATCTATGAGAAGGATGTCCAAGTGCATTTTTTAGCTGCATGAAATGTGATTGGTTTGTGGCAATTGAGGGCAGGGCTTAGCGATAGGTCAATGATTGTTTAGGCCTTATTTTTGTTTTTACAAACAAAAAAGTAAGGGATTTAGATATTTATGACTGAAAGCATTCTTGGTGGAATAAATAAACACTGCAAAACTGAGAGATCAACACAACCTTTGGGTGTGTGGTAGCATAAAATCTGGTTGGTGATCCGTTTCTGTTTAGATCTGATAAGGTTCTTGTTGGAATTTATTGGTGAAATTGAATTAATTGCTTAAAAACCAGTACAATCAGGACTGAAAACATGAGTTTTTTTGTGTTTAAATTTCTAAAGTACAGATGAGATTTCCTCTTTGGATTCACAAGGAACTCAAACTCTGTGATCTTTATTTGTTTTTAGCAGATGTTTAACCAGCTGCCTTACTGTATCACTTAAATGTTCGAAAACATTTGAGAACTTATTCATTTTCCCTTTCTGTATCACTTACACTGTGGTGACTCAACCTTTAAGTAGTTCATGAAAGCTTTTGAGAGAACCTCGATTAGTCATTGTAAGGAAGTCATGATTAACGCTCTACAGGAAAGAAGTATCTGTACTCCTCTAATTTGCCTTTTGGAGTGACTGCGCGGGAAGGAGCAGTCTTCCAGAGACACATGTAAGCAGGCGTATTAGGCGGCTTCGTGATAGGTCACAACAGAGAAACACACCCACTCAACGGCCAGTGTGCACCAACAGCCAAATACAACAGACACGTGTGCACGCGCAGGGGAAAACACACAACGTTCAGCACATGAAGTACTTGCAGCCTTCAAGGAGACCAAGCATTTGCTCACAGAGACAAGTACACACACATACACATGCATGCATTTTAACCAATGCTGGTGAACACACACACAAACACACACGCACAGCCCACTGTATGCCATTCGTGACTGGATGTCAGACACTTGAAGTAAGTTGAGGAATGTGTTGGTGGATTCTGGAGGAGGTTTTCTGTCGACTTCTGAAAACAAAGTGAGACATTTTTTTAAATGACTCAACTGGAGATTAATTTTAAAAAATGAGGCGTAACTGATACACATATTAGCAAGGGTATCAGTTGTTTGTTCGCAAAGCACAGCAGGCTCTAAATGCTGTTGGTACACACTGTGAGAAACTTGGTTAATGGGTCGCTCTGTTCTGACAGTTTGTGGGCAGTGCAGGATTCTCAGATAGCGATGAAGTGTTTTGTGCTGCACACTGTTGAAAGGGCAAATCCTGTTCTGAAAGTTAATGACGTAACTGATGAAAACTTAAAACAAAAATAGTGAAATCAATGTGTATCCTTAACTCTGACCATTAATACAATTAAAACACCCTTAAACTTTTCACCTTGTTAGTATTTATTAGTAGTATTGAGTTGGTCTTTAAGGTCCCTAAAGAGCTATTGTGCTTCAGAGATAAAACAAAAGGCACATTTTAGCGTGAGGCTTTGGCTGGTCTGATGAAGCATTTTATTATAGAGGTACAGGCAAAAGTTAAAGGATTATTCTGGTGTTTTCAATTGAACGCATTTCCCACAAATGCGGCTATTGCGACATTGCCAAAGCACCAGAAAACAGGTTAGTAAACAGTAGAAAGCAGTGTGGAGGCCAG
>NW_024623310.1:0-4704 GCF_008729295.1 Plectropomus leopardus
CACACACACACACTGAGCTGATCCAGAGTCAGCCAGAAAAATACTGACATATCTCAGTTATTAGAAAAATACGCCCAAACTTTAACACACACGTAGAAAAAAACAAGATATGAAGCTGCACAGCGTAAACACACAGTACAGTCGCTTAAATACTGTAAAACTGAAATCCTCGTACCAACCAAAGCTCAGTCCCTTTAACCGGCGCGCTGTGACGGAGAAAGGCCTGTCTCGATGCGACGCTCGCTGTTTGGCCTTTGGACGTATAAACCGCGTCGTTGGCGACCTGCTGGAGAAAACGTGAGTCAGCTGCTTCGATCGCACGATGTGAGCTCGGTGAAATTCTTCAGAATTCAATCATTCAGTTAAATTTACTGAAACCACGAGCGCCAAAGAAGACGATATTTCCGGCATGTTAAACAAAAGAGATGCAAAACAGACAAACGGCGGATTAGCAGATGTAGAAGACTATTTTCAAAGAAGCCGTGGAAAAATGTCCAGTGAAATATATTCATAATTATTTATTGAAAATCATTTTACAGAGTTATTTTAATTTTTAAGCTTTATGTCATTTCTCCCTGTTCTTTTTTGGGGGGGGTCTCTGGTTTATTCTGATTTATCTTTGTTTTCGTTTGTTTTTGTCGTAACTTCTGGGTCATTTCTTCTTTTATTACTCATCACTTTTTTCTGTGTTTTTGAAAAAAGGTTTCGAAGCGTTTGATAAATAATTTGATGGTATTTCCATCTTTTCTACGGAACAGTTTTGCGTGAAGAGAATCAAAAGCCCGTCCCGTATACACGCCTGTCCCAAATATAAGAGGTGAGGTCAGTGCTTTCAGCAGATACGACTGAAGCGTTCTGGTTTATCAGAGCTGCAGTAACTGCTGCACACGCTCGGTGACGTCTGGACCTCTGTGGCGCCTCCTTCAGGACGAAGACCGCCGTTTGGTGTTTGAGGATGAGGACAGCCGTCTCTTTGCTGGTTTGTGATGACCGTCAGACCTGTTGCGGTCTGAGAGCAGTTACGTAAAGACGGATCATGTTAAATGTCGTGTGTTTGCGTTCATCTGTCCAGCTGTTGTGTAACTCGACTTCTGTGGAAAAGCCTCAACATCTGGACGGTTTTTAGGCTGAAAGGTCCAAAACACTCGAGTCAGATTAAAGCCTCAGATTGCCAGTGGGATCAGGACTCATCAGGTTTTTACAGACTCATCTGCAGACTGACGCTTCTCACAGGAACTATTTTAACCCCGTCACACCTGGAACGTCATCAGTTTTCTTGTGCTGCATTTAGACACCTCTCATTAGCATTTTAACCTCAATAAAAAAAGAGAAAATGGGTTTGATTTCTTTCTAAACACAGAAAACATAATTAATTAACAACTTGGTGAGCATTAAAACAGAGCAGAAGGTGACATGGAAAAAATAAAAATAAGAGGAAAATGTTCAGAAAACTTTTACAACTCTAAGTTATATATTTAAAATTCTGTCGAAGAAAGAAAGGAGGAAATATTTTTGAGAACATTGTATTTTGGGCAATTTCTTGAGGTTATTTTCTTTTTTTTTGATGGCATCTTTTTATATGTATTTTTCTATTTTCTTTTTGTTTCCCATTTTTCTGCAGTATTCTTGTAATGTCTTACCAACTTTCTGCTAATTTTTGGGCCTTTCTTTCTTAACGCAGGGAAAGCATAAATAGCAGCGTGGCAAGAATTATCCTGTAAACTGAAACATTTCCAAGGTGACATGGAAATAATACAAATGAGAGAAAAATGTCCAGAAAATTACATTTATGATTCTTTTAATATATTTAAAATTATGTTACAGAAAGAAGGGGGGCGGGAAATAATTTTGATAAGAAAGAACTTTTTTTTTTTTCTGCGGTTCTTTGGTGCATGAAACCCGCAGAGACGACGTGCTTTTAGTCGTCCGTCATCTGAACGTCCTGTTTTCCTTCAGGAACCTGCTGGGAGAGAATCCCACCGACAAGCTGGACATCAAGATGAACCCTGACGGCAGCGGACAGCTCTACGTCCCCGGACTGACCGAGTTCACCGTCCAGAGCCCCGAGGACATCAACAGGGTGAGGACTTCCTGCCGCGCTCGTCCTTTCAGTGTAAAACACGTCCCGTCAGCTCAGCTGCCGCTCTCTGGTCGCTGTCTGCAAATTTAACCTGATAAGTTACTGGAAAGTTAATTTTTGGTCATGAAAAGTGTTTGTTTTTATTCTGGAGCTTAAAAATTCATAAAAGAGCTCATAAGAGTTCTTAACATATTTTTTTCTTCACTATTTGAGAGAAACAATTAGTCAATTAATTGATTTATTCAAAAACCAGAAAACAAATTGGTAGATATATTGTTCATCTGTGTGTTGTTTAAGGATTATTTTTTATGCAAAATGCTAAAATATATCTGGTTCCAGCTTTTGAAATGTAAAGATTGTATGGTTTTCTTTATTTTATATGATATGAGCTGAATCTCTGAGTGTTTAAATCTTCGTTATATCAAAAATACATAAATATTACAGACATAAATATTTCAATTTGCACTCTTTAGTGGATTTTTTTTTGTTTTCTGTCATTTTAGAGACTGAAGGGTTAATCAAAAACCATAATGAAGATGAATTGATAAGTGTGCGTGTGTGTGCGTGTGTGTCTGTCTGTCCTCAGGTGTTTGAGCTGGGTCACATGAACAGAGCGACAGCCTGCACGAACCTGAACGAACACAGCTCTCGCTCCCACGCTCTGCTCATCATCACCGTGTCCGGATTCAACTCTGCGACAGGAAACCGCACACAAGGTACACACACACACACACACACACACACACACACACACACACACGACTCCCAATCTGTTTGTCGCTGCTCTCACTTTCAGTAACAGTTCAAACAAACTTACTTTTTGCCATCTCAGTAGTATTTTCTGTAACTCAGCAACCAACCGCAGAGCAAACAATCTGCATCATGTTTACATCAGCTGAGTGTGTGCGTGTGTGTGTGTATGTGTGTGTGTGTGTGTGTGTGTGAGAATGTGTGAGAATGTGTGAGTGTGTGTAAGTGTATGTGCATGTGTGTGTAAGTGTGTGTGTGTGTGTGTGTGTGAATGGTTATATGATATGCGAAAATGCCAGAACACTACAAAGATAGTTTTTGTTGTCAAACTTTTCTGAATAAAAGACATATTAGTGCGGATGTAGTCTTTCAGAATGAAACACGTTTTCTTGTCAGGTTTCAGTACAAGTTTGAAGTTTTGCAGAGACGTCTGAAATCCGTTGACGGCAGATTGTAATCCGGACGAGGCCTGAGTCAGAGGAGAGCATTTCACGTATAAGATTGTATCATCTGCATAAAAGTGGATATTTTAAAGCCACATTTAGATGAGAGTGTAACTTTGTAATGACACACCATAGAAGAAGGCCACGCGCCTGCGTGAAGTGAGGCCGTGATGTCACCGTTCTCACAGGATCATCGCCAGTTTCCACGACGACAGTTTTTTTCAAAAGATTACAATCAAATGCACATTACAAATTTGGTTTCAAAACTTTGCATTTTCAGGCCCCGAAAACACAGTGTTGTGTGAACAAAAGATCAAACCGCGACAAAAGTTTTGTTTTATGCAAGAACCGTTGCCATGGAAACAGCTCCTAAATCTGTGTTGGAGGTGATTATACGGTTACTGTAGAGAGTAAACAGTGAAGGACCCAGTACAGAACCCTGTGGTACCCCCTGAGTTCAGAGCAAAGGTGATCTGCACTGGTGGCCTCAAAACAACCTTCTTCACATGATCATCAAACAAACACAGTTTCATTTTTTTGGTCAAATTCAGCCGTCACCAGCGTGGGAAACCTTAGAAAGGTCAAAAAATGCCTTTAATGATGTGACCTTATCCGAGTGTGTTTCGGTTACAGGTAAGCTGAACCTGGTGGACCTGGCGGGCTCAGAGAGGATCGGTAAGTCGGGGGCGGAGGGCAGTCGCCTCAGAGAAGCTCAGTGCATCAACAAATCTCTGTCGGCGCTCGGCGACGTCATCAACGCGCTGCGCAGCAAACACTCCCACGTCCCGTTCAGGAACTCGCGGCTCACCTACCTGCTGCAGGACTCTCTGAACGGAGACAGCAAGACGCTCATGATGGTGCAGGTGAGACCAGGAGCAGGTTTTCACGGCTGATTCTGGAGAACTCAGATCCACAAAGCGTCTCGCTGGTTGATTTTTTGTAACACCTGATTCACGAGTTAACTTGTGTTGTGGTCAAACAGGCTGAAGTGTCCAAAGAAAGACATTTTTTCTCTCTGAGGCAGAAGAATGAATGAATCACGTCTGTTTATTTTGGGACCTCCGTGTTGTGTTCAGGTGTCTCCGCTGGCCGCTAACATGAGCGAGTCGGTCTGCTCGCTGAAGTTCGCTCAGCGTGTTCGGAGCGTCGAGCTGAGCTCGTCGTCCTCCAGGAGACACGAGAACTCGTCCACCTCGTCCTCGCCCACCCACGACAGCGTCGAGGTAACGGAGACCGACGGGGTTAATTACATCACAAACGCACGTGTATCACTTTTCCATGTTTGACTCTTGCAGCTGATTCAGTCAACAAAGTGAAAACCTGAAGTTTAATATGTTACATTAAAGTGTTTATACAATTTTAAACAGTTTAAGACACAAATGAAAGAATGTTTTTAGTTAAACTCATTTATCATATTGCCGTATATTTCAT
>NW_024623311.1:0-4577 GCF_008729295.1 Plectropomus leopardus
ACTCAGTTATCAACAGCTGAATAATAAATTTAACTTATTTCATATTACGATGATGATGATGATTTTCCCGAAATCCTCCTTTTTTGTCTCCGTCTGTCTGTCCGTCAGGTCTCTGTGCGTCGACGCTTTGATTGAGCTGTCGGATGAAAACGCAGACTGGAAGCTGAGTTTAACTGAGTTCATCAATTGTCTGACGCCCACATACCACCCATATGAGAGAAGTAAACACACACACACACACACACACACACACACACACACACACACAACCACAAAAAATGAGCGTCCATGAATATTCATTTATTGTTTCTAGGACCAGATTTTTTTTTTTAAATATCATCAATACACAAACATTAAAAATAATTGTAAGTCCAGTCAGATTCTGTGTTTCAGGTGTAATTGTTGTTGTTTTTTGTTTGTTTGTTTTCTTGCCTGAATGTTTTTCTCACGAAGAGTGCGCTCTGGAGGACGAGGTGTTTGAGGACGGCGCTGAAACTCGGATGGAGTGTAACAAGTGTGTGTGTGCCTGTGGAAACTGGGTGTGCACCGCTCTGACCTGCAACGGTGAGGACACACACACACACACACACACACAGCTGAGTTCACATTCACTAAACAAATAAGAGTAAATAAGAGAATTTAGGTTTCCTGTCTGTTAGAGATTTAGATTTCTTGTCTTTCATCTGGTTGTTTTTTTGTGTGTTTTTATATTTCTTCTTTGTCACATGATCATGTGTATTTCAGGAGAGCATCAGGGAGAGGGGGCTGCTGAGGAGGGAGCAGAAGAGGAGGAGCTGACAGAGGAGGAGTGGAGCAGGAGAGTGGCCGAACTCAACGCTTTACAGCGGGACGGTCCACGCTGAAAATGTAATCCATTACTCATTATGTAACCCCGAGGGTCCACGCTGATATTACACACGCTGATATTACACACGCTTGTATCGCTCTGTGCACAAAATGTGCTTTTCAGAATCAAGCTTTAAAAAATATTATACATTCATTTTCTTTTCTACTTTCATTGAGTTTTTTTTAACCAATATCAGTCCTAATCATAAATATAAAATATTTGTTAATTTTTAGAATTTTAACCATTTGAATGTCAGGTTTTTAACATGATGCAAAAAAAAAGAATTATTTTCAATATACTACATGCAAAGTCTATTTTTTGATGATCAAAGTGACAGGTCACCTAGTGGAAACAGCATGTGTTTCCTCAAAATGCCAAATATGGTCAAAATGACCTCATCAGGTGTAAAATAGTCAAAATGACAAATTCAGAGTCAAAAGCCCAGAATGACACCCAGAAATAATACAAGTCCTGTTTTTCTGCTCTGATGGCTGTGGGATCAAAAATGTCAGTTTGAATGGGTTTCAATGGAGCATTTTTTTACCTGAACAGTCTGAATGTAACTATTTAGTTTCCTCAGTGTATTTTAGACTTATTGTAGGAGCTGAGCTGCAAATTCACTGATTAAACAAAAATACACAATCTTCAAAAAATTCCTGCCGTATGCATGAACACAGCCAAAATTATCGAAAATTGAAGAATCAAAAGTGCGTAAAATGCAACAAACAATTCCTCTGCAAAATTAATTTTGCACTACTCGAAAGGACAAATTTGAGGTACTAGTACTTCATTTGATTATTCTGGAACTTTATACTTCCCCAAACCTCAGAGGGAAATATTTACACCACATTTTATATGCATGACTTTTTCTTGTAGTGTTGATTTTCCACTATTTTGTGGTATTGCGTCCTTCACTACTGCAAGTACTAGATAAATACTGCAACCATACCTCTTGGTGAATGCACTTTTTACCTTTTTCCAACAGGAAACCTTCATGGATACCTGAGGTCACACCTGCGCCTGCAGCAGCCAATCAGCAGCTGAACGCCAGATAAGAGGAACTCAGACTCAAACACTTTCTGTTTTTAGTGTCAGCCTGATTTAGCCTGGTATACAGAGAGAATATTTTTAAAGTTTCACCACCTCGCATATAAATCTACATTTCTCTGCACAATAATTTACAATTTTGTATAAAATGAATTTTTATTGATCATTTATTGCAGGTGAGGATGGTCCGTGTTTCATCACTTTCATTCAGTTGTTCAGTTCCACCTGGAAAACTAAAAAACTAAAAACACTATTGAGTATTTATGTGTTTTTCAGTATAAACCAAATATCAAACACAAAAAAACTTTGTTTCTCATTATCTTGTTAAAGAAAAAAAAATCAAGTAAACGAGGAAACGAACAAAAACAAAACAAGTCAAATTTACATTCTTTATTTATTTATGTTGTTATTTTTTGGGGGTTTCAGTGTTTTTTTATATATTCAAAGATGGTTTCAACCAGCAATTCTATATTTGTAATACAATTCTGGTAGTTTTGTGTAGTTCGACTTGTCTAAATGTTGATTTTGTTAATTATTAAAGAAAGAATATTTAAAAACTAAAAAGTCTCTATAAATCAGCAAAGAAAATTCCAAACACTGATTATTGATTGAGCCTGAATGAAAAATGTGTTTTTGCAGAGTGATTGAGATTTATTCAGGATCAGTTGTTTTATACTTATAGATATCATATTTGATGTAATTGGGCTGTTAAAATTAATGTAGATTTTTTATATAACTGTTGCTCTAATAAACACGTCAGATCCAGAAAGACTTTGATAGAAAAGGAAAACTGCAACATTATTTTCTTTACATCAGTCTTTTATTGTTTGAACCATTTAAGGTGCCAAATTTCATGTCTCCAAATTTGTTTGAGCTCACAGAAAATTTACTAAATGCATAATGTAGGCTGCCAACACGTAAACCAGTCAATATGAAATTTCAGATCTTGGTTATTTGTCCTTGATCCTGCTACACCTTTGGATTTGAAGAATGAGTTGATTAAAATCAGCAGCTACTATAAAAATTCCATCTGGTTCTTGTTGCAGGACACTTCTTTGATTTTTGACATGTTGCAACTGGTGGCATCATTCAATTCCTGCAGTGCAATTTTTAAATTTGCATCAGAGTCTTGTGTCCTGTTGGCTCCAAACAAGGTCTGTCCATCCAGTGCAAAAGCCTGATCCAGGATGTTAGGGGTTAACATGTCTCTGTGAAGATGTGTGCAGAGCAGTCTCTGCCTCAGTCACATCTCATCCACTTTTTTCTCCTGTGACCGGACATTAGCCAGGAGAAGGTTTGGTAGAGGAACAGCTTTCGGTCCAAGTCGGGTCAGCCTCGCCCTGATGCCGGCTCTCCTCCCTCTCTGCGTCCGGCTCTTTCAGTTTCGTTTCTCCCCTGTGGTCTGACTGGCTGCTTGGCGTATTCCGTTTGTGGGGATCCTCTTGCAGTCTGCTGCATTCAGCCCAAACTTCACCCAACTTTTCCCGATATTGATAAGTGCTTCTCTATCGTAGAAAAGTTGTGCTTCATCAGGAGGGGCCATGGTGTCGAAAAAAGTAGAAAAATACAGCAAAAAAGTAGCGATGATTTGAGGAGCTACAGGCTGCTGCATCCACATCCGCTGCCATCGCCATAGCAACGTACAGTATATGTTGTATATGTTTTTGGCATTTGTGGTCAGGCTTAGATGCATTACTAGACCTATTATTCCCACCAAAGATATGTACCAAGTTTTATAATGACAGTGCACATTATTAATATCCAACTTTCTGATAAACCCGCTCCAAGCAATTTGATTTAAGATGTAGCAGGAGCAAGGACAATTTTGGCTGATTAGTGGCCATGTTTTTTGACTCATTCAGGACTGAGATACAGAATTCTATCATAAATATATATGCCAAATTTGGTACACAAAATCCAAAAAGGTTAACTCCTCCAGGGTTTTTCTTAAATTTCTGATTGTGAAGACGTAGATATTTGCATCACAAATGTCTCTCATTTATTAACAAAAATGACTGCAGATAACCGTGTATAAAGTATTGGTGGAACACAACCACTTTTACTGCTAAAACACACCTGCAGAACTGCTGAAACATGCGGACAACAGACAAATCACGCGACAGAAGCTGCTGCATCTGCATCTGCCAAAGGTGGATCAAGGTGAGTCTGGAAACTTTAGTGTTGTATAAAATGCATGTTTGCATGACCAGCAAAAGTTATACTAAATAAAAAATAGATTGGGATAATGATGGGATTAAGTTCAATTTAGAGTTTTTTCACATGACTTCTATTCCCTGCAATGTAGAATTTAATCAGTTATCAACAATTAACACATGACAGATTACCTATGAAGTTTAAAATTTAATATAAATAAAAATGGCTTTAAAATACTACAAATTAACTGAATACAGGGGCTTTAGCATTTGAAATGTACATGTTAATATAATGCAATTAAATAACAAAATAGATTAATATAAAGGGTTAATTAATTAAGAAATTAATACATTAAATGAGACAAAAGCGGGTTGGGTTGGCATATTAGATAAATATATTTAAATTAATATGAGGGTAAAATGTAAACATGTTTTTAATGTGTGTTTTTGTGTTTGCAGCTCTGCCTGTAGTTCCTGCTGAAGTCCACCAGATGACGACATTTTACCAGAAACCAGCAGCGACAGGTAAA
>NW_024623312.1:0-5311 GCF_008729295.1 Plectropomus leopardus
GTCAGCAGCTACACTCACACACTGACATATCCCAGACTGTCAGCAGCTACACTCACACACTGACATATCCCAGACTGTCAGCAGCTACACTCACACACTGACATATCCCAGACTGCCAGCAGCTACACTCACACACTGAGGAGGAGGAGACTCAACATCATAATAATTATTATATTTTTTAATCTAAAAACATTGTGGCGTCAAGACCAAAACCTGGCATTTCAAGGGACAAAAATTCTGAATATTAATGAATATTTTATATTTATGATTAAGAATGTTGTTGGATTAAAAAAATAAAGTCGGTGAAAGTAGAAAATCATATTATTGTATAAAATTTTAAAGCCTGATTTTGAAAACAGCGCATTTTGTGTTGAGAGATATGAGTGTGTGTGTGTGTGTGTGTGTGTGTATTAAAGTCCCCTGACCTGCTGAAGTTACCTTCAGAGTTAAGTCATCCCAAAAAGAGACAGTGTTTGAAACGCGGACAGATTTGGACGCTGTAGTCAAGACGAGATGTGACGGAATCGAAGCAGTCACTGATCAGGTGTATCGATCAGCTGATCGGCGTCTGATGGGCAGTTTCTCCTTAAACTGGGCGGATTTTAAAGGGACGCTGGTTCTGAGTGACAGCAGTCAGCTGCTGGCTGCGGGATGAACGCGGACACGGTGAAGAGCTGCTGCTGTCAAACAAACACACAAACACACAAACACACAAACAAACAAACAAACAGAGAAACACACAAACAAACAGACAGACAGAGAAACCCGCAGAGAACCAGCCGGACCGACACACAGCAGCTCAAACACACAAAAACTCGACTGGCCTGGGCCTCCACGCGGACAGTTTGGGGTTAAATGATTTCTCGCTGATAAAAGTTTGATTTTTGTCGGTAAATGTCCGGAGATCACGGAGGAGCTCGAAGGACGGTGTCCGATAATGGAAGTCGGTACGATAGCGAATATTAGCTTAGCTCTGCGGCGGACCGCGCTGATATCGCGAGCTGTGCGGGTTTTTCGGGCACGCGGAGACCCGGTTCGGACATCACGTCGACGGTTCGGCCTCACAGCGGGACTCTACTCACCGTTCATCGGCTCAAAGGCTCTCCGGCGGCCGGCGGGGCTGCGGCTGCAGTCGGACTACAGCTCCGCTAGCTGCTGGGTAACGCTAAGCCGCCACGTGACTTCCGCTCCCCACTTTCACAATAAAACAGATCACGCTAGAAACTTTTCAAAATAAAACGACTGTAGTCTATTTATGAGAACGTAAAGTAAAAAACTTATTATTATTATTATTTTAATATATGCTTCATTTTTATTTGACTGGGAGGTTTTCCAGAAAGCGGGTAATGTGTTAACCCTGAGAGGAGGGAAACCCCGTTACCCCGTTAACCAGAAAGAGTTAAGTCAAACTCAGTCAGTCACCATGGTAACTGACTCTGAGTCAGTCACCATGGTAACTGACTCTGTGAACATAAGGTGCTGGCTGGCAGGTTTTCTTTGAGAAACAGAGTTTACCTGTCTCCTCCCACCTGAAGCAAACTGTCAGACTCTGATTGTTCGTATTTTTGCAATCTGTTCGATATCGAAGCAGAATTATTTCGCAGCATCTTACGTCAGGAGAGGATTTACAGACCTCGATTGGATGTGCTCTCATTCCTGATGAATATTTGTTATAACGGCACAGTTTTTCACTCAATCATCGATTTGATTGATTAATAACATTCTGCGGCCGCACATATCTAATCTCACACAGCGCCCTCTGTTGGCCGAGTTTAACTCAAATGTTATTTTATAATTAGTGTTTCATTGAATTTTCATGAACACATCACGAAATGTACAAATCAACAACTCCAATATGTATAAAATAAATAAAATTTTGAAAGAAATGACTATATCGAAAATAATAAAATAAAACAAAACTCTAATAATGAATTCAATTTGAAAAGCATCCAAAAAGCTAAAATACCAACATACACTAAAAGACAAAAAACCAAATCAATAATCAAACATCAGTTCAATAAAAGTACCTTATTTTAAGTGGTTTAAAATGGTTTTCAGCAGTTTTTTGAAAATGTCATTTTTTGACATTTTTGCCTTACTATAGCCTTGCATTTTTGGTGGATTTTTGCGATTTTTTATTTATTTTATTTTTTTATGCCATTTAATGTTGTTTTTTGCTGTTTTTGCATAATCCGTTGCTATGGCGTGTCTCGGCACGTTATTTTATGTGGTTTAAAATGATTTTCAGCACTTTTTAGATCAGGTCCAGGACACTCAACGTCGTTCTGGTTTTGATGCGTCTGTGGCGATGAGATGGCGCTTCGTCCGGTCAGCCGCCGTAACGCAAAGTAAATCCAAAACACGAGGACTGAAAGATAAAGATCACAAAATTTATTCATCAACAACAGAAACATCCAGTGAACATTTATAAAAACACTCTTCGGATTCACAACGGACACCCTTCAGTCTGGAAACATGCCACTGCACCCTCACACCAACCTCTGAGACCTGCAAGACCTCAGAGACCTATTAGACTCACGAGACCTGTGAGACCTGCGAGACCTCTGAGACCTGTTCGACTCAAGATACCTGCGAGACCTCTGAGACCTGTTCGACTCACGAGACGTGCGAGGCCTCTGAGACCTGTTCGACTCACGAGACCTGCGAGACCTCAGAGACCTGTTCAACTCATTAGACCTGCAATACCTCAGAGAGCTGTTCGACTCACGAGACCTGTGAGACCTGTGAGACCTGCGAGACCTCTGAGACCTGTTCGACTCAAGAGACCTGCGAGACCTCTGAGATCTGTTCGACTCACGAGACCTGCTAGACCTGCGAGGCCTCTGAGATCTGCGAGACCTGCGAGACCAGTGAGACCTGCGAGACCTGCGAGACCTGCGAGACCTCGGATACCTCTGAAATCTCAGAGTCCTCTGAGACATAAAAGACCTAGGAGACCTCGAAGACCTCTGAGAGTTCTAAGACTTCTGAGACCTCGGAGAACTCAAAGACATCCCAGAACTTTGGGACCTCAGAGATTTCTGAGACCTCACTGAAATCAATCAGCTGGTGCCCCCCCCCCCCGCGGCCTCTTAGTGAGTGACACACGTGAGGCCGCCCCGGGACGCAGCCGTGCTTGCAGTTGTTTTTTTTAACGCTGTTATCTCAAGCTCACAAGACCATGATGTCATTATCTCCAAAAAATTAAGGTTTAAATTACACCAAAACGAGAACGGGAGACTCCAGACTTCAAGATCCAGTCTTATCCACATCAGATCTGTCGAGGGACTCTTGTTTTTATTTTGGCTTTAGGGGCGGGGCAGAGAACTTTCAGTGGCTGGATTTTGAATTTATTTTACCGCCAATTTTTAAGGAAAAACATGCCTTCGACAGTATGAGCCAATTTTTTTCCTTTAAATTTTTGGCGATTTTCAAGAGAGGATTTTTTTCTTTAAACGAATACTTTTAATATTTGTTTTTTTTTCTTTTTTTTACAAATTTTTGATGGTTTTCTTTTTTCCTGTAAAAATATTTGGTGACTAGAGAAAAACATTGTGATTTTTTTTTTTAATTGGACAATTTTTTTCCTCTTGACGTCAGGGCGTGAAGCAGACGTCTCTGTTTGAGACCTGATGTCTCATTTTTAAAAAGTACAAAACAATGACCTGAAGAAAAAATACAAAAAACAAATTAAAACAAAAACAAGGAAATAAAGCGTCAAAAAGCGCTTAAAAATAATGAAAATTCTGTAAAATAATTAAAAATATATAATTGACATGATTACAAACATAGTTTTTTGGGATATTTTTCCTGAGCTTCTTCAAAAATAATTTGCCAAATCTACTAATTTGTTGCCCTTTGCAGAACATTTTTTGCCAAGTTGCTCATTGCTTTTTTCCCCCGTTTTCCACAGAAATCAAATCAATTTGATATCAAAGGTCTAAAAACTGGTCATTGTTTCAAGATAGCAGCATAATAAAAAAAAAATGCAAGCAGGGCCGCTCCAGGCTTCCGTACAATACAACTAGAAACTAGAATAATTTAACAATAAAATCTTTTTTTTTTCATTAAAAATTTGACATAAAACAGACTTTTGATTTAAGTTGGTTTCTCTATAAAACAATACAATCTTTACATAAAGAGAGAGTAATATTTTTCTATTATTAATATTAATATTTTATTTGAGAATCATTGTCGTCTCAGCTACAGCAGATAAATAATCCTCCAGTGATAAAACTAAGATTAAGAGTGATTTATTGATTTTAAACTCGACCAATCAGAGCCAGCAGCTACCACAAAAGGCACCATGACAACATGATTGACCCGCCCCTTTGTGACATCACAGACGGGGTCATCAGGACGGTCGTTGAAAAGACAGGTGATGAGTCGAGTCTTCCTCTGTGACTAAAGTCATTTTCACGGCTCGTGGTTCAGTTTTTAACTCTTCCGATCAGGCGGATCGATCGCACCACAAACCAGGTGGCGTTTGGGTTTTTTTGGTGCCACCTGGTGGTTCACGCCGGCACTGCTCCTCATGTGTCGGGAGCATGATGCTCACATGTCACATGACATCTGCTGTGAGGCAGCGGCAGGACACAAACAGCCGAGGCAGGACAGCGTACGGAGGCCCATTTCTGCCAACATGACAACAAAAACTAACCGTGACTCGTCACAGTTACTCTCGGTCAGCGTCATAAACACGGCTGTCAACCATCCGTTTGTTTTCACTTCCATTATTTTAAAGTCCAGACTGACAAAGTAAAGCGATGGAGAAAAACACACCGTGGGACCGTCAGAGTTCCCCAGTTTTTGGCAATTTTCAAAGAAAAGAAAAATAGACCTTTTTTTTTCTTTAACCAATTTTAGCAATCTTTTTTTTTTTCAAAGACAAAAAAAACAAAAAACGTTTTGGCAATTCTTAAAGAAAATATTTTGGTTATTGATTATTTTGGGCAATTCTTTTGTTTACATTGTTTTTGGTGATTTTTAAAGGAAAAAAGATGAAGAATATTCTGCCTTGTTCCTGAGAGGCGAGCATGACCCGGTTAGGCCTGATGGACTCCTCAGGTCTTCTAGTTTCGGGTGATACCGGGATCATCACTGCAGCTTTAACACTCAGTGCGGTACGGCCTCTTTAAGACGGGAACGTCTGCAGGCGATGAAAAACAAATCGACAGACTGTGATCACATGGCGATGAACGCGTCAGCTGACAGCCCTGATTATCATTATCATTATTATTATTATTATTATCCTCATTATCATTATTATCATTATCATTATCATTATTATTACTATCATTATTATCATTAT
>NW_024623313.1:0-3791 GCF_008729295.1 Plectropomus leopardus
TGTGTGTGTGTGTGTGTGTGCATGAGTGGGTGTGTGTGCGTGTGTGTGGTTCTGGGTTTAGCTCATCATCATTACAATTCAATTATCACAGCAGCAGCTTGTTAAATTATCAATCAGTGCAAATTGCCATGTTTGTGCCATGCACATTACACACATGCAAGAACACGCAAACATTTTGCAAACCAGAATGAGAAAAAGGACCAGTTTGTGCAACATTTTAAGACTTAAAATAAAGCTTTGCTTGTCTAAAGTCTGATCTAACTTAGTTAAACTCTCTGCTATTTGGAATTTCATTCATACAGAGAGGCCAGAGTCGAGTGGTGAAGAATGATACACACAGTCATTCACACGAATACTCCACTCCTAATATCACTGTCCACTCTGTCTTCCTAATGTGCAATGAAACCCCATTTGACTAATGAGTTAATCAGATGGAGCGCGACTCTAATCAAATCAGAGCAGCCACGCTAATCATGCTAATCAACTATCCCTACCTGCTATCTGCGATCACTGTGCCCAGAGCTGATGTACAGCACAATAACTACCCAGCCAACAGCTAACAGCAGGCAGCTGACATGCTGGACTATTCCCCTTAGCTCACTATAGCACAGTTCATAAAAATACACACCTCCTGTCTTGTTGTTTTACGATAAGTTATTTAGATAAATCTGTCATTTACTCACACTCTGCTTGGTCAGTGAGTTTTCTGCATTACTCAGATGTACTTTCAGTAGCCCTTAGGGGAAACATGAGTATCATAACCAACACATAATATGAATGTAATGCAGTTCTGTAGACAACTCACACAGTAGGTTTATGGTCAGAATAGCACTGAAGCACTTCAAGCTGTCAGTATGTCACTTAAAAGAGCAGTTTGGGAAATAGGTAATACTAATAAAAAGTAATAAGAACACTTATAGTTTGCTGACAGCAGCCAGTTTCTCATCACGTGGTGGTATTGTTTGTCTGACAGAGACATTTCTTCCTTTCATTGCTATAGCGTCTAATATATCTTGACAAGTATTGATTCCAGGAGTACTTTGAACATTAAGGGAATGTGGAATCAATTCTTCAGTCTAACCAGTGTTATGTTTCTCAATATAGCTTTATTCTTTCCACTTTTTTTGGAAAGGAGGTTCTTGTTAGATGTTATGATAGTCTCAGATAAATTGTCCAAAAAAACACTTGGAAAAGTCTAGTTCTTTCTGGCTTGTGATTTTCCTTTTTTCCATTTTATTGTTTAGTAAAGTAAAGTATGATAAGGGTAGGAAAATAAAATCACTGTGAAATATTTATCATATAGATTGTTTATTCCTACCCTCTAATACGACCTCAGGAACATATTTTAACAGTAAGCACCGCTACAGGCGGCAGGTGATCAACACAAAAATTAATATATGACCGTTAAGGGCTATAGTTTCAAACACATGGTTTAAGTTGGGAAATGGTCAGTTTTCTTTGGTAACAAAACTTCTTGGTTAGGCTTAGTAAAAGATCATGGTTTGGGTTACAGTGAATACGTTTGTTATGTAACTGATGTTACATTCTTAATGTCACATACAGTTACGTTACATCAGAAAACGTAACATAAAACAGGCTAACTAAATGCTGACTTTTCGTTTCACGTGGGACACAAATAGCAGTCTATGGGTGAAAGTCCTGTACTTATTCCACCATCCATCCTGACCCCCACATGTAGAATTTGTCTCTCTTTATACTACTTCAACTGACCTTAATCTTTGCTACCATCACAATAATATATACAATCTTACATATTTTGTGCTAAAAGTGTATAAGAGTCTACCATGTTATTCATCTGATTGCACGACTTATTACCCCAAGTTCTGCGTAAGCATGGAATCTCCACTAGTGTCAGGTAAATAATTTGTTCAATGCACACATGCCATCCTCTGCTAGGATGAGGAGCTTAACACTATCTACTCTATCAATTCAGCTATTGTCAACCCATCAAACCTACCTGTACATGGGCCTGTATTTGTGAAAAGTGGTGTATGAGTGGCGAATGTGGGGTCGTTTCCATTGAGTGTGCGGTCCAGATATACGTGTCATTAGGCCACGGTTTGCACCCAGCCTTGCCCTTGGCTTTACTTTTTGTAGGACTCTTCTTCACGCTGTCCCTCAGGTTGGGAAACTTTCCTTTGGGGCCCCTGCTGGCTAGGTTGGTTGGCAATGTGCTCCACCCGTATCCGCCCAGCCCTGAACACAGGGGAAGCTGTGGCGAATGAAAAGGGTGGATGGACAGTGACTGGGAGGCATGAGGAAGAGGAGGATGGCAGTGGTGGTGGTGGTGTTGGTACTGCTGGAACAATGAGTGGTGACTGGGTGAATGGAGCTGCATCTGCTGCTGCTGTGGGTGGTGGTAGATTTGGTGCGTTGATTGTGAAGAACATATGTGACTTGGCGAGACTGGTGGATGGTGGTGTTGCTGGTGTTGAGAATGATGTGGCAGCTGATGATGACTTGGTGATAGGTGAAGCTGGTGGTGGCTTGGCGAGGGCAGTAGGCGAGTCGGCGATTGTGGAGCCAGCTGGTAAGTTGGTGATGGCGGAGCTAGCTGACGACTTGGCGACGGTGGTGCTATGTGGTAGTAGCTTGGAGAGGGAGAAGGAAGTAGAAGTTTTGGCGAATGGCAGCCATGTTTAGGCGAATGGGGATTTGGTGAGTGCAGTGGTAAAGGTTGCAGCTGGTGATTTGGTGTCTGTATTTGCAGTAAATTCTGGTTATGCTTAGAGTGAGAGTGACCCTTCCCTGACTTGGACTTTCCTTTGCCAGATTTGCCCTTAGAGGAGCCACTACTGGGCTTTTTGGGGCTACAACAGAATTCATGGCTGTGGAAATAAGTGGTCATAGCTACAGAGATGTATTTTAAAAAGTCATGATCTTCTTTATCTTTTCATGTCACTCTCACCACATCAACTTCCTTACAGAGATGACAAAAGGGAGTAGCTCCTCAGAAGCACTTATGTCCGTATAATGTAGGTCATGCCTGTCCAGAACAACCAATCCTCCTCTGTGTCCTTTATACAGTTGGTATTCCTGCTGTCTCCGCTGTATCAGCGCGCCTAAAATCAATGGAATATCAAAAATTTAAAATATAATCCCTCCTTTGTTTCCACTTCTCTGCCTTTATTGAAAGGGGCATCAGCTAGTCCTAAAAAACAATGCATCCTCCTTTGGTACGATACTTAACACTCCTCTTTTCGGCTTTCCCCCTTTAGGAGCACACTGACCCTCTTACCATCTCTCAGGGTTGCAGGGTCAGTAGTAAGATAAAAAGGTGCGGTCCCAAGAAGCAGCAGCAGGACCAATTGGACAAGTTCAGCCTCCTTACAGTCCAGCTTTCTCTCTTTCATGCACTCCAATGGAAGATTTCTCATTCCATGATTATGCTCCACTTCAATGGTCAGTCGCTCAAGAGTAACTCATATTATCCACCTATGTTGTTGCGCACTCCGGCTTTGCGACAGAAGTGTTGGTCGCTCTGTAGACGATGCAGTTCGATTCAGATATTCCCGAAGACAAAGCAGAGACAGTGAGACAGGAGTTTACTCGTTTTGTGTTCAGGTTTGTGTTCATTCTTTATGTCCAGAAGGATTAGAGCTTAGAAAGAGTTAAAGTTCAGTTCTTTGTCGTCCTTCTTTCATCTCGTCTTGTTTGTCTTTCTGTTATCATGATTTGATATTAGGTCACATCTCTATACACAAGCCTCTCTCATCTTTCTATGCTGCCTCCCTCTCTCCGTCTCTGTCCCTCTCTCCAAGCCCCCCTCC
>NW_024623314.1:0-2728 GCF_008729295.1 Plectropomus leopardus
GTCAGAGCCTTCAGCTACCACGCTCCTCTTTTATGAAACCACCTTCCGGTTTCGGTCAGGGAGGCAGACCCCGTCTCCACTTTTGAGGGTAGACAGGTTTAATCTGCCGGGGGACTTTCTGTGATACGCTGAGCTCCTTTTTCTTCTCTTGATCCGTCCATCTGAAAACGCTCATGTCTGTTTACTTCATTGCGTTTACTCCGTTGCCTCTCCGGAGCGTTCCTGCTCCCTTGTCTTCTAGTTTTCTTGGATCCTGGCTGCGCCTGATCACGGTGATAGCTGTGCTGGTGCTGTGATCCTGCCTTTGGTTGTGCTCGTGCTGTGGCTGCACTGATACTAAACCCCCGGCCTGCCCTGATCGTGGTCTTGGTTTTGCCGTTGCTGTGGTCCTGTCTGAAGCTGCGCCTGTGTTGTGGATCCTGGTTGCGCCGATGCCGTAATCGTGCTTGACGCGACCTCCTACTGCCATTATTATGAGCCACGCCTCCACTATCAGTATACACATGGGACTCTGATCCACACCCACAATATTATCATACAGTCATTTAGGGACCTTCACACCTGTCCTTACTGTAATATGACACACATCTGTTTACTATTGCTGTGCCTCTCCTCGCCTCTCTCCTCCCCTCTCTCTCCTCCCCTCTCTCTCCTCCCCTCTCTCTTTCTCTTTCCTTTTTTGTCATGATTGTATCTCATTTCTGATTTACGACATCTATCACTCGTCTGTCCGTCCTGAAGAGGGATCCCTCATCATCCTCTACCACTCTTCCTGAGGTTTCTTCCCTTTTTTTTTTTTTTTAATTTTCCCACACAACACGTCAGTGTCAACATGTAGTGATGTAACGCTGTTCTCTCACACACACCTGGTACTGTTTACAGACCTGGTCCCGTTAACACACCGGCACCGTTAACACGCTGGGTCACGTTAACAGACCAGGTCCCGTTAACGCAACAGGTACTGTTTTACAGACCAGATCCTGTTAACAGACCTGGTCCTGTTAACACACCAGGTACTGTTTTACAGACCAGGTCCTGTTAACAGACCAGGTACTGTTTTACAGACCAGGTCCTGTTAACAGACCAGGTACAGACCAGGTCCTGTTGACAGACCAGGTACTGTTTTACAGACCAGGTCCTGTTAACAGACCTGGTCCTGTTAACACACCAGGTCCTGCTTTACAGACCAGGTCCTGTTAACAGACCTGGTCCTGTTAACACACCAGGTACTGTTTTACAGACCAGGTCCTGTTAACACACCAGGTACTGTTTTACAGACCAGGTCTTGTTAACAGACCTGGTCCTGTTAACAGACCAGGTACTGTTTTACAGACCAGGTACCGTTTACAGACCGGGTCCCGTCACAGCGTCGGAGAATTGGTGTACCTGCAGCAGAGAGATGACGACGAAGACGATGGCCACAGTGGAGAGGTTCCCCGGTAACCAGTCCTCCAACGCAGTGATGCAACCTTTAGTGTAGATATGGTCACTCCAATCTCTCTGTACAGGAACAGAAGAACGTTTTACATGTTCCCACTAGAATTTCAACATTTATCACATTGAAAGGTTAATGATGAGTTCCTTTTACAATGTTATCAAAATGGACCATGTTTCCATTAAAAGGTTAATGGCATGTTCCCGTCAGAACGTTTGTCATGCTCACATTGAAGGGTTAATGACATGTTATCAGTACGGTGCATGTTCTTTTTATTATATTAACAACTATTATTCATGTTCCCATTGAGAAAACTTTAAAGAACAAGCTCCCATAAAAACATGAATATATTTCGGAATGTTCCCATTAATACATCAGAACATGTTCCTGTTAGAATATTTAAAACTCTCCTTATGTTTCTATTAGAACGTTCAAGAACATGTTCCTTTTCAAAAATAATAAAGCTTTCATCATGTTCTATTAAAACCTTTAAGAAATTTTTTCTTTTTTAACATTAACAACTTTCGCCATGTTCTTATCAAAACATTGAAGGACATGTTCCTGTAAGAACCTTTGAAATTTTTGTCATTTTCTACTGAAACATGAAATAGCATGCTCCTTTTTGAACAGGAATAACTTTCCTTGTGTTTCTACTGAAATGTTAAAGATGATGTTCCTGTAAGAACATGAAGAACTTTCAAAAGTTCCCAATGAAACTTAAGAAAACTATTCCTTTTCTAACAATTTCTACTGGATTGCAAAAGAACATGTTCCTATTGCAACTTGAAGGAACATGTTCCTTTTAGTATGTTTATAACTTTCATCAAATTCCAATTCAAAGAACATGAAAGACAGGAACATGACCAAGGTTACCCTAACCCATTCTAACAGGAACATTTTCTTTAATGTTTCAATTGGAACACGAAGAGAGTCTTAGAGCCTAAACAACCTTTAGCATGTTTCCATTAGTAAAATATTAAAGAACATGTTCCTTTTAGAACACAAACTAGACGGTGATGTTCCAGGGAGATCTTTTAGACAGTTGTTCACTGTGAGGTCACTGTGAGAACGTTAGTGTTGTGTTCCTCCACAGAGTTTAGAAATGTACAGAACATTCTGGATCAGAGTTCCTCGGCTGTACTGAACCCTCAGCTCTCTGAGCAGGAAGTTCTGTTTAAACAGCAAGAAGTGACCTCACCTTGTTACTGCTTCGAACATCATAGCCGCACTGAGTGTTCACCACCGAGTCCTGAAACAAACACAGAGAACCCGTTCTTCAATCACACGGACCCT
>NW_024623315.1:0-5734 GCF_008729295.1 Plectropomus leopardus
GTCGGGGGTGTGGGGGATCCTCCTCTGGCTCTTTTTTTGATCAACAAGCTCTATTTTGATGCTGTTTTATGTCTCTGACACCTTATGGAGACTAAAAGGACAAAAACTATTCACAGTGTGAATCACTTTATTTTTACTGTGAATTAGAAAACGGTCGGGGGCCACCTGGCACTCTGTCGGGGTCCAGATTTGGCCAGGGGGCCCTAAATTGAATATAACTGCTTTATAGTCTCTTAAAGATAAATTAAAATGTTGACAAAACAATCTCCACGTACGGTCCACTTACTCGTTTCGGAGCTTCAGACCGGTTCTCTCGCCTTCGTCAGCAGACGTTTTGTCTTTCTGTTGATCTGTAACGACAAAAAGTTCAGAATCTGAACACCAAAAAATCATTATTATGGATGAATACAAAGCCTATTTTAATAAGGTAGTAGGCTACTTGTGTGCTAAATCTCCTGTATTCCTGTAAGACAAGGTAGAAGAACAGGGGATTTGAAAAAAAGCATATTTACATTCATAAAAAGAGGCCAGCTGGTTTTGTTTGGTCCGTTCTATTCTTGCTGCTGTGCTGTCATTAATATCTGCGGTTTGTTTTCCTCGTCCATCATGTTTTAAAATAATTTGATGACGCTCAGCCGGCGACACCAGATGGGAGGTTAAATCAGATTTTATCTTCCAGCTCGACACGAGATGCATCAGGACTCTTTATTTCAGTCTGTCGGAGGAAAAAAAAAACGGCTCTGAAAGGTCGGCGCACACTGTGACTTCCACTTCACTTATCGGCCATTATTTGGACCAACTGGCAGAAATGACACTTTCTGAGCATAAACGCCGTCTGCAGAGAGACGTAACATGAGCCTCTGTGAAAGTTTCTCCGTTTAGACATCGGGCTCAAAGAGAGACTGGAAATTTAAAAAAATAAAAAAACTGTTTGCTGACAGCAGGAGGCATTTCTGACAAGCAGCACTCCGAAAATCCACCTTCGACTGACTGACGGGGAAACGCGAGCCCGCCGGCAGAAACACGTCAGAGATCTGACTCTGCTGCTGAAGCGATGACGTGACGAGAGGCTGCAGGAGCCTCAGCAAACATGACCGAAGACACTCGATCAAAACGCCAGAGAGACAAACGTGAACCTGCTTTCTCCGATTCACGGAAGGACAGAATTCTTCTCTGCAAAATAAAGGACAGAGGACGATGTTCAGTCCGGTTATTTCTCAAATTTTAGTAAGTTTACAAGATTTTAGGACATTTCTTAAATTTTAGGAAACTTCTAGAATTTTTGGACATTTCTAGGATTTTATCGATTTTGACAATTTGCAGATATTTAATACTTTCTGATGATATAGTTTTTAAGTAAAAGTAATCAGTATTACAAACTGAAGTACAGTTGTTTTCTGGGGTAAAATAAACAGTTGATACTGCTGCTTCACAAAAGCTGAAGTGAAGGTTGCAAAGGTTGATTTTTGATGGTCGTAGTTTAATTTTTTTAAATTTCTTTTTTAACTGAAGACGCATTTTGACTTGAGCTCAGATTGTCGGTCTGTTGGTACGTGAGGACTTTTGAAAAGGTGGCGCTATTTTAAAAACAACGTGCTGTTTTTGTCTTTTATTTTCTGTAAAGGTCTGCGTGAGCGCCGTTTTGGGAAAGTAAAACCGTGAATAAACGTGCCAGAGCAATCGAGAACAACTGTAATTATCAAAAACGTTCTTCAGTTTTTCACAGCAGAACTGGAGTGTTTATGGGAGGACACGAGGCTTTTTCGGATGATTTTTTTCATACCGGAAAGTTCAATCAAACGAACATCTTTGTCTTCGCCTCCAGAGTCGGTCTTCAGCTCAGTCCCTGATGGCTCTTTCACCTTCTCTTCTTTTTTTGTGTCTTTGCTTTATCGATCTGTCTCTCGGCACAGTGTCCTAATTTCCACTTTCCTCTGGAACTCTTTCTTTCTTTTCTCTCTCCAGGACAAAAACCCTCATCGCCGTATCACACTTAAAACCCGATCTCTCTCCTACGACTTCGTCTCCTCGCCCTCGTTTCTGTTCATTAGCTCCTCCCGGAGCTCCCGGGTCCTTCTCATTGAACGGGTCCGTGTCCCGAGGGGGACATCATATCACGAAACACCTCATTACTCCCCCGGCTGCGAGGGAGGGCCAAGACGGACGGGGCCGAAACAAAGCCGGCAATTAGCCCCCGAAAGGCCCTGATTAGGAGTTTGTGGCCCATTACCTTCCACCGCTCGCCGGCGAAGAAACTTCCAGAAGAACGTCGATGAGGACGAGGAGGAAGGCTGGATCCCTGAGGGGCCGCCGAAAAAACACCAGACCATCATCGACCGCTGAGACATAACGAGAAGTCTGAAATAAAAAAACGAGTGAACATTAGCTGAAATGTTTCTGGAACTCAGACAATAAAATTAAAAGTATTAAAAGAAAAAGTGGGAAAAGTCGTGTAAAAAAAGGAACGAAAATGAAAGAAAAAAAGGAAAAATGGAAAAGGAAAGAAAAATTATGGAAAGTAATGGGGAAAAAAGAATGAAAAGGAATAAAAATAAAAGCAACAAAAGATAAGAAAAAGGTAGGAAGAGCAAAGAAAAGAAAATGTGGGGAAGACAAGATAAGAGGAGATAAGAGAAGTAAAGAAATGGAAAAATGGGAACAAAAAGAAAGCGAAAGTAAACAAAAGGTAAGAAAAGGAAAGGAAAGGAAAAGTAACCAAAAGAACAGTAAATGTAAGAAAAGTTAAGAAATGGAAAGAAAAGGAACAAAAAGAAACTGAGGCTAAGAAAAGGAAAGAAAAGGAAGTGAAATATTTTAGAAAAGCAACAATAAAATCAGGCATTTTAGGCCGCAAAAATCCAAAAACAATTCTGCGTAACTTTGGTGGATCTGCGGTTTGCACTTACTCTACACGCGTCTAACACGAATCCAAGTTATTTTATTTCATACAAGTTATATTTTATACCTAAATTTAACCCTCTGCACTGTTTTATGTGTTTGATTATTGCTTTTTTTACCTGCTTTTTGAAATATTTAATGAGTAAGTCAGAAAGTACTGAGAGGAGGACAGAAAACCTCTTTAGATCTAATGTTTGTGGTGCTGTCGATGTTTGTGTTTACGTCACAGAGAAACCTCGACTGATCTTTGGTGCATTTCGACAATCAAATAAACGACTTTCCCAACAATAAACGTAGTAAATCTTTCCGTCTCCTGATCTCCATCTTTTCCCGCCTCCTCCTGCAGAGTGAACAGCTCGAGGCGATGAGACACGTCTGAGGGGAATCTGATTAATGAAGGTGGATTTTCAATTTAAAATAACACATCGCGGCCCGCAGAAACTCGCCTCGCCTCCCTCCGCCAGCGGCTCTATCGGCGCCGTTTAAGCCGCTTTATAGACACATTACAGCGTCTCAGCGCGGGATCTCTGTCAGCTCCTTGTAGCTGTCTCGTCACAGTCCGCCTGCCGGGGAAATAACGGCTACGCTCCAATCAAAACGACCGCGGCCTCCCCGTGGTGCTTCAGCGGCTATAAATGGCGGCGTGGCGGCCTCCTCCTGCCTCTCATTCTCCCCCGTGCTGTGAAATCCTCGAAGACACCGAGTCGCTCTGCTGATGTGACAGGAGGTTTATTTTAGACCCATGTTGTTGGGAATGAGACGGCGAGATCCTGGAGGAGACGGAGAAAAATGTTAGGAAACACAGGAGAGTTTAACGAACACGTTTTAACCTGTTTTTGTCTTTTATTCGACACTAAGAGGCATTTTCTGTTTTACTGTCTGCACTTCTCACTGTTCACACGGCTCGTTTCCTCAAGTTGGTTTAAATAAAATGAAAAAAAACACAGACGTTTTCACCTCTGGTTTTATTTCCCTCCTTCCTGAACATCCTGAAATCTGAAAAACGTACTAAAATCCAGGAAATGTCCTCAAATACTGTCAATGTCCTAAAATACAAAAAATGTCAGAGAAACATCCTAAAATCTGTGAAGCGTCCTCAATCATAAAGTCAGAGATTAAAGTATTAAAACGTCAGATAATTACAGAAGATCTTACAGCTCATCCGGAGGGAACACGAAGAAAGAGTCGGGAAATTTGTTTCATCGTTCACGTTGTGGAAAAATGATGAAATTAACAGTTTTTCTGTGAGTGGGAGGAACACAGCGGACCAGAAACCATCATTATCGTCACAATAAACACACCAATGTTAATTATACACACACACACACACACACACACACACACACACACACACACGTGTGACGGAGCTCTGGTGTGTTTTGGGGGATTCGAAAACTCACACACGACACAACACAACGCCGGCGAAGCAAACAGACGATTAACGGAGGAATTACGGAGGAACATCTGTTGAAAACTGTCAGATAAGAAGACGAGCGCAGAACGACACTGAAGCCGTCAGACAGGAAGGAGAGAAGAGGAGGAGGAGAGGATTATGGGGGTTTAAAGTGACCGTCAAACGTGGACGCCAGTTGAGCGACCCGGACCGGAGGAGCCGCTCCGATTGGCTGTCAGGGAATTAAGGCAAAGCCAATCAAATCGGCAGGATGTAATTACAGCGTTGGTTTGACTGGTTATCAGCGGCGGCAGATGGAGCCGCGATTATACGTGTGAGAAATGACCGCGGCGGAACGACGGCGATCATCGTGTGAGGAGGTTTGTTAAACCCGCAGAGTCCCAACAGCTCGCAAAAAACTGACGACGAATATTAAAAAAGAAAGTGTTTTCTGTGAGCTGAGACACGAAATATGATCCAGCACCGATACTCACAACTCAGACCAAATCTGGCCCCTGATGGGGCCCCTGATGGGGCCCCTGGTGGCCCCCAAACATTTTCTGATTCACAGTAAAAATAAAGTGATTCACGCCGTGAATAGTTTTTGTCCTTTTAGTCTCCAAAAGGTGTCAGAGACATAAAACAGCATCAACATAGATCAAAAAAAGAGCCAGAGGAGGATCTGAGAAATGTCCTAAAATCCTAAAAAAAAAGACCTAAAATTCGAGAAGCGTCCTAATGACCGAGAAACCTTTGAAAATCGGAGAAACATCCTGAGATGCTAAGAATGTCCTAAAATCAAAGGAATAACTGAAAATCCAAGAAATGTCCTAAAATCCTACGAAAATCCTAATATCAGAAAGACATCCTTTAACCCTCGAGCTGTCCTTCAATCTGACAGACTAAAATCCTTTTACTGTCCTAAAATCCTTTACAAAAACAAGACAGAAAAGACAGACAGAAAGGAGACAAAGAAAGACAAAAAAGACAGAGACAGAAAGAAATACAGAAGGACAGAGACAAAGACAGAAAGAGACAAAAAAAGAACAGAGACAAAGACAGAAAGACAGAAAGAAAGAAAGAAAGAAAGAAAGAAAGAAAATTGATTGTCCCCTCCTGACCTGAAAATGGATCCAGTCCTCTGTCACGAGGACGGTTCACTTCACCTGTCTCTGAGGAAACACGAGACCGTCCCTCCGTCCCTCCGTCAGTATGTTGTGCACTCGCCTGCAAAGTGTCTCTCAAACTAAGACGAATTGACCTGGAAGAGACTCAGAATAACCAGGAAAAGACTCAAGGGAACTGAAAAGAGACAGAAAATGACTGAGTGGACAGAAAAAAATGGACAAAAAAAGACCGACTTCAAGGAGAAACAAAACGTCTTTAAAAGAAACACA
Organism: Plectropomus leopardus; assembly: GCF_008729295.1. Lineage (NCBI taxonomy): Eukaryota > Metazoa > Chordata > Actinopteri > Perciformes > Serranidae > Plectropomus > Plectropomus leopardus. The sequence goes on from NW_024623315.1 coordinate 5,689, forward strand.
AAATGACAACAAAGACATGTAAAAGAACCACAAAAACACAAAAAAA
>NW_024623316.1:0-1145 GCF_008729295.1 Plectropomus leopardus
TTTTAATGATTCTTGAATTCATTAAATTTATACTGAAATATACTGAATAAAAGTTTAAATATATGGAATGAACATTGAATACATGTATGAACTGTTACAGAATTAAACTTGGCTATATTGTATAAAGGTTTACATTATGGAGTGAACCAGGAATATGTGGAATTTAAGTTGAATATATAGAATTTAAATCTGAATATATGCACTAAAAGTTGGAATATATGGAATGAATCATGATAATATAGAATTAAACTTTAAAGTAAAGTTTACATTCAGTCAAAGTTTGAATATGTGGAATTAAACTTTAATATATGGAATTATAGTTAAAATATATGGACTGAACCTTGAGTATATGGAATTAAACTTGAACATGTAGAAAAAAATAGATAGATGGGGAAAGAACCTCAAATATATGGAATTTAAACTTGAACATACAGAATAGCACTATCAGAATAAACCTTGTATATTACAGTATTTATATTACNATTCCCGGAATAATACTTGAATGCTACTACTAATTGAAATCTTTGCACTGAAAGCTTTTATATATCATATAAAACTTAAATATATATATAATAAAAGTTTGAATATATAAAATAAATCTTGAATATGTGGAAATAATCTTGAATACATAAAATTAAAATATATGCACCAAAAGTGAGAACAGTTTTAATGATTCTTGAATTCATTAAATTTATACTGAAATATACTGAATAAAAGTTTAAATATATGGAATGAACATTGAATACATGTATGAACTGTTACAGAATTAAACTTGGCTATATTGTATAAAGGTTTACATTATGGAGTGAACCAGGAATATGTGGAATTTAAGTTGAATATATAGAATTTAAATCTGAATATATGCACTAAAAGTTGGAATATATGGAATGAATCATGATAATATAGAATTAAACTTTAAAGTAAAGTTTACATTCAGTCAAAGTTTGAATATGTGGAATTAAACTTTAATATATGGAATTATAGTTAAAATATATGGACTGAACCTTGAGTATATGGAATTAAACTTGAACATGTAGAAAAAAATAGATAGATGGGGAAAGAACCTCAAATATATGGAATTTAAACTTGAACATACAGAATAGCACTATCAGAATAAACCTTGTATATTACAGTATTTATATTAC
>NW_024623317.1:0-7157 GCF_008729295.1 Plectropomus leopardus
AAAAAAAAAAAAAAAAAAAAAAGAATGAATAAAAATAGCTCTTTGAAGTTTTACAAAGTAAAAGTTCCTCCCATGTTGACACTTTCTTTGCATGTATTGCAGACTGCCTTCTCTGGTGTTGGTTGAGTGTAAAACCCACAATTTTTTCATTAATTAATTTTATTGCCAATCATTAAAATTAAACCTTGATACAGACAATCGACAAAATGCAAAATATTGGCTCAAATTACTGACCAGGATGATAATCTGTCAATCCCTAGCTCCTTTTCAGCAAGTATTTTCTAACATTCATTATGCGTCTAGGAAGAAATCGCTGATTTGGCTTCAGCCGGACTTCAGTGGAAAGTAACCTTACATCACTGTGTAACTGATGTTTCGTCAGCATGCTGGCCTGATCTAATTTTCAGTTGAACAGTAAATAAATTTCGTCCATTAATCATTTGTTTTAATGAGCCATATGATGGCTGCATACAGCAGAGTTGTGTCCCATTCCCAGCACAGCTTAAAAATAAAACTGGACAAACAAGGGCTTAGCCAGTATTGTCCCACCTGCTGGACTGCATACAATAACAAACGTACGCAACATGAGAACCATTGAGCTTTGACTACATGAGCTACATACATACAATAAAGTATGTTCTTGTGCTAATTACCAACAGTCAAAGATGAAATCTAGCTTTTCCTTCCTGTCCAAATGATTGTTTTCCTTCTGTTGTAGACTGGCGTGATGCAGAGCTTATGCGGGACATCGAGGCAGCGACAGGAGAAGACCTGGGTTCGGACAGAGTCGGGAAGAAAGGGAAAAAAGGGAAGAAGAAGAAACACCCCAACCTGAGTGATCTGAAGCAGAGAGCCAACACGTCCCGCTCCAGGCTGGAGAAAAAAGTCCTCAGCAAGTACGTCACCTCCTGTCCCAGCGGGAACAGCTTTCTCTGAAAGCTCGGAGACACTGTCTCGCTTACAGTTCGAGCGATTGTGATTTAACAAAGTTTGCCATACTTTCTATAGCAGCACAGCGGTGGACTATGTAGATGCTGTATGAAGTGCATAGAATATGTACGATTGTAACAATGCAGCTTAAAAAAATCATATAAGGCAAAAAGAGACATGTAATGAGCTGCTCCAAATGAAAATGATTTGTTGGCTATATCTCTAAATCTAAACAGAAAATCTCACACTCACATACGGAACAGGGTTTTTGAGTCAGCTTGTTTCTGAAATCATCCTACATTGAATGAATCAAATTGAATTGCACCTGCTGACAGGTGGTGATAACAGGCGCCGCAGACGTTTTAAACAAATTATACAATTACCTCAAAAATTCCTGAACACAAAGCCCCCATAGTTACCAGAATAGTCACTCGATAAGTTCAATACCCTTACCGTCCCACAGGAAAGCAAAAGACAGAACAAGAAGCAACAAAAAAACTGACATTATCATTGCCCTGTCAACCCGTGACGTTCTGGGATGCTGCAACAGTGATGTCAAAAAACGCACTTGGCGGGGTGACATCATGGTGGGATACCCTGACGTCAACAAAAGCACGTGTGGTGGTATGAAGCAGCACGGTCCCTGTGTGCACATAACTGCGCTGACTGTCACAATGGTTGGGTTTAGGCGAAAGAGGCACATGGTAAGGTGTAGAAAACATGCACACACAGGTCGCAAACTCTGGACTCCCTTACAAAAGTCGGTTGTTTATGGGACTCATCCACCAGCCCACCCCCCCGCCCTATGAGCAAACTCGCACTCTGTATAGTACGTGGTTACCGGCAGCACTTCAAGCGCATGCCGCTGGCTTTCTCCGGCCGTGCTCTCAAGTGACGCCACCTGTGCGTGTTGCATGTTGATGCGTCCGCTGGTTCTGCCCGATCGTGTTATCACCTGACGCGTCTGTGTGTGTTACATTTGTTAGATTTTTATGTTTTATCAGATTCCTTTCTTTCTCTCCTCTGTCCTGTCCTTGTTTCCAGGAGCGCCATGCGCAGAGTCGCCGAGGTTATGAGTAAAGCTGACAGGAGAAAACATGACAAGTTCTCAAACCAGTTCAACTATGCCCTCAACTGACCTCAACCAGCCAACCATGGCTTCAAATGAAATGAGATGGACTGAATGCTTCTGTTAAAGACTTTATTTATTGATGTGCACACATGCTGTATAGATCCGGAGTAAGAGATTAATATTGTTTCTTTGAACACTGTGATGCAGTGGTATGATTTTACTGCTGGTTCATCAGCTTTTAAGAAGGACAAATATACAGATATCAAACTGTACATGTACAGCTTCTGAGTCACAAGAAACAAGAAAATCACTATTTCATATCCTTTTGTCTTATTTATCAGCCAAATTCTTCAATATTGCCTTTACACCAGCCATTTTTCATCATGTATAACTGAATTTTTACTTGTGTTTTTCTAATATTTTCTACTTGAGTGTGTTGTCTAGGACGATTAAATTCCTCAGCTTCCTGTGTTTGTTGTGACCTCTGCTTTGATTCAGCACACAGACCCGCAGATCCATACTGCCTGTGAGCAGGTTTGGGCAGGAAGTTACAGAACCCTTAGGGCCCGCTTAATGTTACACACACTGGTACCACTCTTTGCACAAAATACACTTTTTAAAATCAGGCCATAAAAATATTATACATTATTATTTTCTACTTTCATTAAGTCATTTTTCAACCCACATCAGTCCTTATCAAATATATCAAATATTCATTAATTTTCAGAATTTAACCCTTTAAATGCCATGTTTTTGTCATGACGCCACTATGTTTTTACATGGGAAAAAAAAATATATATATTTTCAGTATACTACATGCAAATTAGATTTTATTATCTCAGCCTGGGATATTTCAATGATTTGCAGCATCATTGCTTGTGACAGTGGAAATAGTATGTATAGTGGAGAAAACTGAAAAAGTCATACTATAAGTTAAAATAAAATTTTAAAAAACTGGAAGAAAATGTCATAGTATAGCATGTCAAAAAAAGAAAAAAGTAATACAATTGTATGAAAATTTTTTTTTTTTTAAAATATCCCAAACTTTCAGTAAAGTGTGTAAAAAAAACACTGTCAGTGTAGTGTGTCTAAAATGAAAAAAAAAACATAATCTAGTATGTTTAATAATCTAGTATATATAATCTACAAGTGAAACAAAAGTCATAGGAGTCTATGTCAAAAAAGTAATAGTATGTCATGCCAAAAAAGTGTTGCCATGTAAAAAAATGAAATAAAAAATGTCAAAAAGATAAAACAGAAAAAAAAACATCGTATAGCATCTCTATAAAACTTTTTTAAAAAAAGGTGTAGTATAGTGTGTCTATAACCCTCATAGCATACTATGAGGGTTATAGACACACTATACTACACATTTTTTTTGTTGAAAAAAGTCAGTTTTGAAAAAATGAAAAAAAATCATAGTATAACATGTCTTAAAAATATTACAGTATAGTGTGTTAAATAAAAAAAACAATGTCATAGTATAGAATGTCGAAAAAAAGTAATTGTAAAATATGTCAAAAAAGTCATAGTATAGTATGTTGAAAAAAAGTCACAGTACAGCATGCATTATTACAATAGCATGTCAAAAAAAATCATAGTATGGTATCTTAAAAAAAGTCATATAGTATGTCGAAAAAAGTCATAGTGGTATGGCAAAAAAAGGTGTAGTATAGCATGTCAAGAAAAAGTCACAATATAAAATGTCGAAAATATTGTCATTGTATAGTATATCATGGTATAGTATGTCGAAAAAAGTCAGAATATAGCAAGGTAGAAAAAAGTCATAATTTAGTGTGTTGAAAAAGTCATAGTATAGTATTTGAAAAAATGTTAAAGTATAGCATTGTGAAAAAAGTCAGTATGGTATGTTGAAAAAGTCATGGTATAGTTTGTAGAAAAAGTCAAATTATAGTATGTTGAAAAAGTCATAACATAGTTTGTCGAAAAAGTTATAGCGAGTATATCATTCAAACAAACAAAACAAAACAAAATATCAGTATAGTTTGTTGTTCAAAAACATAAAATGTGACTCTATATGTCATTCAAAAAATAATAAAAACATCATATTAAAGTATGACGTTAAACAAAAATCATAAAAACATTATAGTATAGTATGTTGTTCAAAAACTGATTAATATGTCATAGTATAGTATGTTGTCCAAAAAATAATAACATATTAAAGTATGTGGTTCAAAAAAATCACCTTTGGCAGTAGAAGCAGTTCTAAGATCTTTACCTCGCTTTTGGAAACTCTGATCCGCATTACCCTCAACTCAATCTCCTTTCAGGCACCTCTGCCAATGTTTTGGACGACATCCATACTTTGACGTTTTAATGATATTTTGACAACATACTATCCTATGACGTTTTTATCATTTTTTGGACCACATTCTATACTATTACATTTTTATCATTTTATCAACAACACACTTTATTATGACATTTTTATCATATTTTGAAAGAAATACTATACTATGTATTTTTATCATTTTTTGGACTACATACAATACTATGAAGTTTTTATCATTTTTTTGGACGACATACTATACTATGAAGTTTTTATCATTATTTTGGCCCACATAGTATCCTATGGTGTTTTTATCATCTTTTGGACGACACACTATACTATGACGGTTTTATCATTTTTTGGACGAGATACTATACTATGAAGTTTTTATCATTTTTTGGTCAACATCCATACTATGACGTTTTCATGATATTTTGACAACATACTATCCTATGATGTTTTTATAATTTTTTGGTTGACATTATACTATGAGGTTTTTATAATTTTTTGGACCACATAGTATACTATGGTTTTTTTTAAATCTTTATTTGGATGACAAACTATACTATGATGTTTTTACCATTTTTAAGATGATAAACTATGACGTTTTCAACATTTTTGTACGATATGCTATACTATGGCAATTTTATAATTTTTTAGACAACATACTGTGACGGGGTTTTTTTTTTTTATAATTTTGGACGACATACTATACTCTTGTTCTTATCATTTGTTGGACGCATACTATACTTTTATGTTCTTATCATTTTTTGGACGACATACTATACTGTGACGTTTTCATCATTTTTTGGTTGACATTATACTATGAAGTTTTTATAATTTTTTGGACGACATACTACACTACGACATTTTTACCATTTTTTGGACAACATACTATCCTCTGACATTTTATCATTTTTTGGACCACATACTATACTATGATGTTTTCATCAGTTTTTGCACGACATACGATACTATAACGTTTTCATCATTTTTTGGATGACATACTATACTACGGCGTTTTTATCATTCTTTAGACAACCTTACTGTGACATATTTTCTTACTACGAATAAATATACTATGAAGACAGGCAACATTCTACACTATGAGATTTTTACCATTTTTTGGACTACATACTATAATATGATTTTTTCATCATTTTTTGGACGACATACTATACTATGATGTTTTCATCAGTTTTTGGACCACATACTATATTATGATGTTTTCATAATTTTTTGGACCACATACTTTACTATGACGTGTTTATAATTTTTTGGACAACATACTATACTATGACGTTTTTATCAATTTCAAGGTGACATTGTATGACATTTTTATAATTTTTTGATGATGTACTATACTATGGCGTTTTTTTTTTTTATCATTTTTTGGACAACAGTATAGTATGGTGTTTTTATCATTTTTTGGACTGCATATTACACTATGACGTTTTTATTATTTTTTGGTCGACATACAATACTATGATTTTTTTATCAGTTTTTTGACGACACACTATCTTATGGCGTTTTTATCATTTTTTGGACGACAGACTATACCATGGCAATTTTAACATTTTTTGGACAACATACTATACTATGAAGTTTTTTTATCAATTTCAAGATGACACTGTATGACATTTTTATCATTTTTTGGACGACATACTATACTATGACATTTTCATCATTTTTTGGACGACATACTATACTATTAAATTTTTATCATTTCTTTGGATGATATACTATACTATGGCGTTTTTTTTTATCATTTTTTGGACGACATAGTATGGTATAATGTTTTTATAATTTTTTGGACAACTTACTATACTATGCTTCTTTATTATTTTTCTGACGACATATTATACTATTACATTTTTATCATATTTTAGACGACATTCTACACTATGAGGTTTTTCATCATTTTTTGGACTGTATATTATACTATGACGTTTTTAATTATTTTTTGATCGACATACTATACTATGATGTTTTTATCAGTTTTTAGACGACGCACTGTCCTATGGCGTTTTTAACATTTTTTGGATGACATACTATACTATGACGTTTTTATTTTTTTTTGGACGACAAACTATACTTTGATGTTTTTATCATTTTTAAGATGACATACTATGACGTTTTTATTATTGTTGGGACAACTTACTATACTATGGCTTTTTTTAATCATTTTTTATACAACATACTTTACGACATACTATATTATGGCGTTTTTATCATGTTTTGGACAACATACTACACTATGTATTTTTAACATTTTTTGGTCAACATACTATACCATGTTTTTTTTTAGTATTTCTGGGACGACATACTATACTATGAAGTTTTTAGCATTTTCAAGATGACATACTATGACGTTTTTATCAGTTTTTGGTTGACATACCGTACTATGACATTTTTTATCATTTTTTGGACAACATAGTATTCTATGACATTTTTATCATTTTTTGGACCACATATACTACGACGTTTTTATTATTTTTACTATGATGTTTTTATCAGTTTTTGGACGACACAATATCCTATGGTGACATACTATACTATGACGTTTTTTTTTTTTTTGGACGACAAACTATACTTTGATGTTGTTATCATTTTTAAGATGACATAATATGACGTTTTTATTATTGTTGGGAAAACTTACTATACTATACTATACTAGCTGACATACTTTACTATTACATTTTTATCATATTTTAGACGACATACTACACTATGACGTTTTTATCATTTTTTGGACAACATACTTTATTATTACGTTTTCATCATTTTTTGGATGACATACTATACTATGATGTTTTTATCATTTTTTGGATGACATACTATACTTTGACGTTTCTATCATTTTTT
>NW_024623318.1:0-4350 GCF_008729295.1 Plectropomus leopardus
TATTCTATTCTATTCTACTTTTAATCAGAAGTTTCAACTAGTTGCAATGTGCAATCTTCACCACTAGATGCCACTACATCCCCCTAAATCATACAACAGGCAACAACAGACCGACAACAAATTTGTAAATATATTAAAACTCTTTACTTAACATATCACACACTCACATACAAGCTTACTTTACGGAACAATTCAAAAATAAAACATGTAATTGGGAATTGTTTACAACCTGATTTGTTAAGATAATCTTCGGGATTGGCAGCTTCTAGTCTACTCAGTGTGGAAACTCGGTGTGACCTGAAACAATCTGGCAGCCCTGATCCAAGACGTTCATTTTGGCAACTGAAGGTCGTGCAAGTGTTTTTGTCCAGATATAATCCTAAACATATGCAAACTCACAGCTCTACTGAAACAGTCAGACTGAAATATTATCAGAGAACAAGAGCTAAAGTCAACCAGTCCAGAGAATATACGTTTTCACTTTATATTCCTTCTTCATGTTATTTAAACCCTCCAAAGAACTTGGAGAACAAGGAGTCATCATCCCGCATGTCAGAAAATGGACTGTGACCTAAAATATAAACAACAATGCATTAGAACTACTGCTAATTTAGTCAAAATACTCTACAAACAAACTAAAGAAAAAAATGAATTTAATCACACAGTATGAATAGACTGACCTGAGATGACAGGTCCAGTTTGACGGTCTGGTCCCTCAAAGGTGCCAGGACCTCCTGAGCGGGTCACTGTGGTCTCTTCGTTGCCTTGGCCGTCTCGAACTGTTCGCCTCTCCTCTACACTCTGACAAACACAACAATAAAAGCGTTAATTCAAACCCCAGTGGTATCAAAAAAGGAGAATTACAACTCAATTAATCATAATCACAGTTTTTCACCAGGAAGAATATTTTCTCAAACTGTTATGTTGTATGTTCTGTTACTGGGCTAAACTGGACCACTTAATCTGTCCATGAAAATCTGTTGTGAAAGTGCATTAACCAGGGTTCCCGCACCTTTTTTCATTTTTACCTGTATATTGTATTCTTTATTTTGCATCTGTATTTGTTTCTCTTTTTGCATTTCATTTAAAGCATCTCGAAGTACCTAGAAAAGTGTTAAAAAAAAGTCCTATCTGTTATTATTATTATTTCAAATTACACTGGAAAAATACCCCCCCCCAAAAAAAAATATTTAGAAATATCAGAATTATCAGAAATTATTATTATTTATATGTTATTTGAGCACTTTTTCAGGCCATATCCCCTTTTCAGTTCTTTTGCTTTTATTTTTATTTTTGCTCGGCTAATTTCAGGTAATTTTCTTGTAACTTTTTACTTATTTCTTGTTCGCTTTTTGGTCATTTTTCGGTTAATAAATTAAGTTGACAGCTTTCATGTCCCGTCAGTCTTCCACCGTCCATGTGGATGAGTGAGTCTGGTCTTTGTGTATCACATAATACTAGTGAAGTTTCAACAGCCATGCAGCACGGCAAGCACTAGACCTCTTTTTTCAAGCAACATTATTCACATTTTGGGATTTTTATAAACATATTCTAATCAGGAGCCCATTCTATTCTATTATTTCCAAACCATTTCCAGGCCTGTAAAAAAGTTTTTATAATTCCATACACTTCCAGGAATTTCATGACTGTGGGAACCCTGATCAATATTTGATTAATAATAAAATGATGATAAAGAGTTTTTCTCACCCCATCAGGTTTCACCACCTTGGTGACGGTGACTGACTGGAAGAATGAGCGGGTCCTGGGTTGGTTTGGTGCCTGACCAGCAGGTGGCGTCAGAATCTGATCCAGGCCTCCAGAGGACACTGCAGAATCCAGATCTGATTGGAAAGGACAGGAACGGGAGGTCAGCTGGCACACGGAGCAAAATCATACACTTCATTTCTTTCTCTGCAGAATTAAAAATATCACCCACCTCTGTCTTCTCTGCGCTCCTCCTCTGGAGCTCTCTGCGGCCCCTTTTTCCAAATATCATTAAACTATGAAGACACAATAACAAAATGAGTGACCTGTAAGACCTCATGTTGCCACGGAAGCAAAACATTGTTGGAAAAAATAATAAAATACCATGTTTACCTTTGAAAAAGGGGTCCATCCATGAAATGGGGAGCTGGGAAGTTCTGGTGACTCATAAGATGGGCGGCCATCGTGTCTGGGCTCTCTGGACGGCCCAGCTTGGGGTCCTTGTGGGTCGTTATCAGGTGATTTGAGCATGAAGTCCCTCAGGGGGTTCCCACCAGATCTGTCCCTCTCTGTCCTGTCCTGAGGTGGTGGCGGCATGATGCTGGGGACACCTGGATTATAACGGAGACACAGACTTAATCTGCAGCTAAGGATTGTCTAGTTTGTTTGAGAGAAGGGACGGAGCAAATTAATAAATACACATGGTAAAATCAAAAATGCCAGAATTAGCCTACAGACTATTTTTCATCTGTGGCAAAGGTGTCACAAAGGTAAAAAAAAATTTTTTAAAAATGTTTAAAACAAAGAAAGGGCTTGCAGCTTAAAGACTGAAAAATGACACACATTCAAAAGCAGTAGAAGCAGTCGTGACATGTATACATACAGAACTACAGTGCAAACAGGCGGGACATTTGTACAGTTTTGTTTTATTTTGTTTAGTTGTCTGATGTGTAGGGGTGGATGTATCAATACCAAAAAATCAATACTATAGATACTTTGTTTTTATTTTGAAGATCTAAGATCGATTGTGGCATCAACAGGATCGATATCAAAAAAGGGATGACGATCTCTTTTCTACATCATACCAATTTGTTTTTAAGGAGTAAACCTGTGGTAATGTAGGCGAAGAGTGGCGCGCTAAGTCATGGGTGACTTTGTTTATTGTTTTAATATACTGAGGTGAGCAGTAAAGTCCTGGACCAGGACTCTGTTTTCATACCAAAGTGTCCAGACTCTTGCTGTCCGTCCCAGCGACCCAGCTGGGAGAAAATCTCCTCCATCTCCCTGAGCACCTGGCCAAACACGGGAGGTTCCTGGATCCTCATCCCGTCGGGGCCAAAGCTGAAGCCAAACCTCAAAGCACTATCAAAGGGATCCTGCTGGTCTCCCCGAAACCCGTCATAGTAGAATCCATCTTCTTCTTCGTCATCATCGTCGTCATCATGAGTCATGGCATCGAAGAAAGGGTCCCTGATAGAAACAAAAGCAAACATACAAAAATAGTTCATAATAATGTCACATCAGGTGGAAATCAAGAGTTTTTAATATCTGCCTATCTGGAAATTTTAGAATTTTAATGGACAGATTTTGTTTTTATTTTAAGATTTTTGTTATATGATTTTATGATGATATTATGATTTTATATTTTTATTTATTGTGTTCTGTAGAAAAACGACAGTTGTCTGTGCTCTCGTGTATGCTGGTGTTTATCTAGCATATTGTGTACATATTTTTTGTTGAATAAAACTGTAAGTATGATACCGATATGTGCTCTTATAAATCGATTATTAAATCTAAGTTTGAGTTCCGATTTGTCAGCTGACCAGCAGTTACGTTAACAGACCTTGAAGTGCTCAACCGTATTAATCTCGAGGTCACTCTAAATAAAACAGACACCGTGCTAGCAGAGGGACCCCTGTGGTCATCCTGGCAGAGAAACACTAATCTTGTAACTAAAGCTGTTTCATTATCTAACAAACACCAGCAGCGTTAATACGAACTTAGCCAACTTCTGTTAGCTTAGCTTAGTTTAGAGTAGCATCTGTGTAACGTTAGTCGACTTTGACTCCATAAACTCACCTCCGGCCACGATAATGACCTCCGGGTACCCCGAAGAATCCGCGAAACAAATCAAATACACTCATTTAACGACAGCTTTGGCTGGAAACTAAATCATAACTTCAAAAATACACCAGCCAAGCAGCAGATACTTGCTGGGGAAAGTGTAAGCCTCGTTTTATCAACAAAGCCGTAAAGTGTTCCAGATATTTCCGAATGACGCAAGTAGTCGTGTCGCTACGTTACCGTAAAGGTCAGAAGAAACGCGCAGACATAGTTGGAAACATTTGTGTTGAGATATATTTGTTTGAAATAGAAGACGTTAAAGATGCACAACTTTATGATCTGTTGTAAATAATACAAAGTAACCGAGTAGGTGTACACAGGTTGAGGTACTTAATCCGCCAATATGCACTGCATCAAACAAAGCACTTTTTTTGGACTATTATCTCTGTACATTGCTTTTTTTTTTTATCACTCTTATAATACTGTGAACCTTTCATCCCCTGGAATATACTGTATTAGCTCTTTTAAGGCTACATTACAGGTCTATATATAGAGAGAGTGCAGACAATAAAAAATATATAT
>NW_024623319.1:0-2518 GCF_008729295.1 Plectropomus leopardus
GAAAGTTTGAGAATATGTATTAAAACCTGAAAATATATATAAAATGCATTTGACGTCATCAGTGGTGGCGCCATCTTGTGTTTTCGCTGTGATACAGAAGTTGTGGTAAGATGAGCGAGTCAGCAAGAAAGCTGATCTCAGCCATTCTCACGAATAAAGATATCATTAATAGCCTTGCAAATGCATGTACGGGCCAAATTAATACAGGTAACCGTACTCAACAGTACCACTTTACCAACATAGAAATTCATTCGCTTTTTAATTGCATAAGACTGAATGCAGTGAAAGTCCAAAGCCAAGCAGTCCCCCCTCATCAGGCAAACACAGAGAGAAAGTCACACTTAACCTCGCTGGTGCAGTCGCCAGCCCCTAACTACAATCCTCACCTGTTCACTCGAAAGGGCCCAAGAAACAAGTCAAGTCAAGTCAATTTTATTTATAAAGCCCATTTTCACAAAACACATTTGCCTCAGAGGGCTTTACAGCGTACGACATCCCTCTGCCCTTAGACCCTCACATCACCTAAGGAAAAACTCCCGAAAAAGAACCCCTGTAATGGAAAAAAAAAAAAGGAAGAAACCTCAGGAAGAGCGGCAGAGGATGATGAGGGATCCCTCTTCCAGGACGGACAGACGAGCAATAGATGTCGTAAATAACGGTTGAAATACAATCATGACAAAAAAGAAAGACAAAGAGAGAGGGGAGGAGAGGGGGAGAGAGAAGCATAGCCATAATGGAAACAGATGCACGTCATATTACGACCCTGCCTTTGGTTGTGCTCGTGCTGTGGCTGTACTGATACTGTGCCCCCCACTCGCCCCGATTGTGGTCTGGTCCTGGTTGCGCCGATGTTGTGATCTTGCCTTTGGACACCTCCCTATCAGCATATGCATGAGACTGTTATCATCTCCCTCAACATCATCATAGAGTGCAATTAATAATTTCACAACTACAGTTATTGTAATATGACATGCATCTGTTTCTATTATTGCTGTGCCTCTCTCCCCCTCTCTCAACCTCTCCTCCCCTCTCTCTTTCTCTTTCCTTTTTGCCATGATTGTATTTCATTTGTTATTTACGACATCTATTGCTCGTCTGTCCGTCCTGGAAGAGGGATCCCTCATCATCCTCTACCGCTCTTCCTGAGGTTTCTTCCTTTTTTTTCCCCCGTTACAGGGGTTATTTTTCAGGAGTTTTTCCTTGGGTGATGTGAGGGTCTAAGGGCAGAGGGATGTCGTACACTGTAAAGCCCTCTGAGGCAAACCATGTTTTGTGATAATGGGCTCTATAAATAAAATTGACTTGACTTGACTTGACATTACATTAATGATAGGTGTGAAATTACTAAACGCACTCTATGATAATATTGTGGGTGTTGATAAGAGTCCCATGCAAATATTGACAGTGGAAGCGTGGCTCATAATAAAGGCAGTAGAGGGTTGCGTCAAGCACGATTACGGCATCGGTGCAACCAAGACCCATAACACAGGCGTAGCTTCAGGCAGGACCACAGCAGTGGCAAAACCAAGGCCACAGTCAGGGCGAGCTGGGGTACAGTATCAGTACAGCCACAGCACGAGCACAACCAAAGGCAGGATCACAGCACAGCACAGCTATCACTATGATCAAGCGCAGCCAAGGTTACTGCCAGGATCCGGGAAAACTAGCAGACAAGGGAGCAGGATATTCGGAGAGGCAACAAAGTTAGTGTAATGCAGTGAGCGTAAAGCAGAGTTAAGCGTTTTCAGATGGAGGGAGAAAGAGAAGGAAAAGAAGCTTAGTGTATCAGTTCAACTAAAACACAAGAAACTTGTGCTCCAGAAAAGGATAAGCGCTCAATGAAGAACCTAGGGTCACTAATCAGCAAGTATGACTTAAGTATAAAGGCCAGAGAGCAATAAGAGGAAAGAAAGAAAGAGGAGGCAGAGCCACAAAGAAAGAGAAGGGAGAGCCAGGTGATCAACAAATAACAAACAACAGGTACAAATATTGAATGTAGGCTTTCTGAATTGTTGTTAAAGTGTAAGATCCTTTGTTTCACCAGAAACGGCCATTATGCCCCTCTTACAAGTAGCTGGGCTTCCTTAACTAAACAGTCATTTTTACCTCTGCTATTGTGTGTCTTCAGTATGTTTAAAATAGTTTGCTCAGATCCTAATCAAAGTCACACAACACAAAGAAACGTGGTTGTATTCCAGAAAGCAGGTTTCGTGAAACACTGAGTTTGTTGTGCTGAAGTGAGGGAAATTGTTTTTCTCTTCCAGAGAATGAATTTTAACTCGGGGTCAGTTACCATGGTAACCTGGAAATTGGAAAGTCGCTATCTAGTTCCTCCTTTTATGCAAATGTGAAGGTAAAAACCTGGTGTTCAAAACAATGTTGTATGACCAACACATTTATGTAAACAAACTATTTAAAACACACTGAAGTCACACAATAACCTGGCAGCGGTAAAAATGACTGTTTAGTTAAGGAAGCCTGGCTACTTTTAAGAGGGGCATAACAGCTGTTTCTGGTG
>NW_024623320.1:0-1706 GCF_008729295.1 Plectropomus leopardus
AACAGTGCAGGTGAACAGTGCAGGTGAACAGTGCAGGTAAACCACCATGTAAATAATCTTACATGGTGGTTTCAACATTACGGCCCTCACATCACATCACGTGCTACCGGAAAAACCAGGGTTCCAACACACTTTCATGGGCTAAATTTAAAGCTTTTCCATGACTTTTCAAGGAGCTCAATATTTTTTCCTTGCCTCACTTGAGCAGTGTTTTTTTTTGTTGCCACAACATAAGATTTGAACTCTTTTCGAACGAAATGTCATCATCCCACATGATGTCTTCAAGGAATGTCAGATTTCTTTTTGAATTTTTTTCAGAATTTTCAATGAAGACATGGCTGTCAAAAATTCAAGAAAATAAAAATAATTTAAATTGCCAAAGTTTATTATCAAAATCACCAAAGTACCCAAATTTCTTTTAGAAAGAAAAAAAAAGTCAACACTTAACTAGAAAACATGCCTTCCAAAGCAATTAAAAAAAAAATAAATAAAAATTGCCAAAAAGATCTTACAGACAAAAAGTCACCAAAAATCAAAAAATCAAAAATGGGAAAAGAAAAAGCCAAAACTTTTTACAGAAAACATAACTTCCAAACCTGTTTTCTTAATTAAAAAGAAAAGAAAAAACAAAATCCATTGCCATCGTTCTATACACTAACACTGATTACACATGTTGCAGCCTCTCCAGCTCTCAGGACACACACACACACACACACACACACACACACACACACACACACACACACACACACACACACACAGCATTGAAAATTTCACAACTCCACTTCTTGTTTACTTAAACTAAATGAAAAAGTGATGCAACTCGGGGAACGACGTGATGCAACCTGAAGCGGTGCTGCCGCTGCTCTGCGACCTGCTGAGCCAGCCTCCGCTCTGCAAACAAATCCACATCAGCCTGTTTAGTCTTTAGTGTTATAATCTTATTTTTCTTCAAATTAACACCTCGAAGCCCAACACTTGAGCAGCCCCAAGTGGCCGCAGCAGATCGCTCTCTGGGGAAAAAAAACGTGTGTCAGCGCTCTACTCGAACAATAAAACCACATATACGCACAGATTTACTCTCCACGTCTCTGTCTAATCCACTTCCTGCGAAGCACAATGATGAGTGAATCGAAGTGATTTAAACAGCAGCCGCACGTCTTTACCGGCCCTCTGTAGCTGCCACAACACAAAGCACACTCAATGATTGACTGGATGAGATGGAAAAAAGAAAAGAAATGTGTTACATAAGGAAAAGGGGAGAGAATGAGGAGGAGGACAGGTGGATAGATTAAAAAAAGTCTGAGGAAAAGAGAACTACTTTAAGGAAAATGGACAAAGCAGGTACAAACATCGCCTGCAGGTTTGAAAGGCGTGTTTCTTTAAAAAATGCCAAAACAAAATCGCCAAATATTTTAAAGAGGAAAACAAAATGGCAATGGTTCATCAAAACAAAAATTATACAAAAAAGTCCAAAATTTACAAATAGAGAAAGCATGCCTTTAAAGGCAAGTTTTTTTTTCAAGAAAAACAGCAGCTTTCTTCAGAAATTGCGTAAATATTTTCTTTAAAAATCACTCAAATTAAAAACAAAAACAAAACCAAAAAAAAAAAATGCGACGCTGTGCTGCTGATGGAGGAGCCGCTGACTGAGTTCACTCTGAACGGTAAGACGCTAAAAGTTTCCAAAAAGTTTTCGGCTGTTT
>NW_024623321.1:0-2939 GCF_008729295.1 Plectropomus leopardus
TATGTCTCTGTATGTCTTACGTGCCAAGCTGCTGTGACAACTAAATTTCCCTCCGGGGATCAATAAAGTCATCTAAGTCTAAGTCTAAAAATCCTAGAAACATCCAAAAATCCTACAAATGTCCTAAAGTCCTAAAGTGGCTCCAGGCAGAGCAGGTTGACTGTTTTTGCCCTCCTGGCTCTTTAACAGCATCTCTGTGTAAAAAAGGTTACAGATGTAACGTCTGTTTCTGGTTTAATCAACAGAAAGACTCTAGTTGCATTTTATTTGACTTTCGGGCATTTTGCAGCTCAGAGGGCGGCGGCTGTCGATGTAAACTAAACAGCACAAATATAAACAACACGAAAACTGATGATTTTTCTGACTGGGAGCTTAAAATGTCAAACATTTTAACACCTGGAACTTGCTGTTGTTCCTCTACCGGCTGAACTTACCGCCTGTTTGCACCACGAGCAGCTGATGGCAACAATCTCTTTACTGTGAAATGAAAACTTCTGCTGAAACCCCTGAAGGTGAGAAAAGAAGAGACTTGTTGGCTCTCAGGATCTGAATCATTTTTCAGGAAAAACGTTGTGAGCAAGTGATGAAGGCCGACCTTCCCGCACTGTCGACACTTCCCCGTCTGACGCCTCCTGTGGACCCAGTGATGTCGCACCACGTTTGACTGAAACGCACAACAGAGAGTTAACCAGACGGGCTCAGATCATGCTCTGAAAGTAAACTTTTACTGTTGAATCTGATCTGATCATCTCCTGGGTTTAAGAAGTTATTAAAGCAGGGATACTCCACTTGCAACCCCCAGGGCCAAATCTGGCCCCTGACAGGGTGCTGGAAGGCCCCCAAACCATTTTCTAGTTCATAATAAAAATAGTGATTCAAACTGAAAATGTGTTTTTGTCCTTTTAGTATACATTTTAGTAGTATACAGACTAAAATCCTAAAAACGACCTAACATCCTAGAAACGTCCTAAAATCTGAGAAACAACTTAAATTCATGGAAACTCCTAATATCCGAAAAACATCTTAAAAATCCTAGAAACATGCGAAAATCCTAGAAATATGTTAAAATCTTAAAATGTGCTAAAATCCTAGAAAAGATCCTAAAATGTCCTAAAAATCCTAGAAATGTCTTAACATCCTAAAGTCCAAGAAACATCCTCGATTCCTAACAAAACACACTTAAATCCTACTAATGACATAAAATCCCAGAACTTTCCTTAAATCTTAAAAACGTCTTAAATTCTTAGAAATGTGCAAAAATCCTGGATATTTGTTAAAATCCTTAAAACTGCTAAAATCCTAGAAATATCCTAAAATGTTAAAAATGTTCAAAAATCCTAGAAATGTCTTAACATCCTAAAGTCCTAGAAACATCCCCAATTCCTAAAACAAAAACGCTTAAATCCCACAAATGACATAAAATCCCAGTATTGTCCTAAAATCCTACAAACATCTTTTAGTCCTAGAATGTCCTAAAATCAAAGAAATTTCCTAAAATCCTAGAAGTGTCCTAAAATTCCAAAAAATGTCCTAAAATCCTAGAAACATGTATGGGGCTGCTGCTGTGGCCCCTGGCCTCCTGTCATTTAGTAAAAGTGGCCCCTGAGCGCAGCAGGTTGAGTATCTCTGCTTTAAAGAGTCGACTGAAACAGTAAATCGTGTGAATGACAGAAGACCGACCTCTCGAACGGCTCGAGATCCCGGCTCTCTAAACGACGGCTTGCACCTGAAATTAATCTGCAGACAGATGAGAGACAGTGAGGAGAAATCAAAAATATACAAAAGTAACATCTGTGAGAGTGAAGCTGTGGAGCAGATTTACCTTCTCCAGCTGCTCCATGCACATGGTGTGGACCGAAATCTTACAGCCGGCACATTTCTTCCTCGCCACAGACTTTTGCTGCAGAAACAGAGTGAATAAGAAATAAGAAACTGGGGAAAAAATATGGTGAGGTCCTCAGCGATTTGTCACCAGCAGCTGCCGCCGTCACTTTAACTCTGCATTTTAACAGAAAGCACAAAAAATGTGTTACAAAATATAAATAAGACAAATAAAGTGACATGGCTTGGTTCAAAGAATGAAAATAATTAAACAAGGAATAGCTGCGATACGTCAGCGTAGGTTACAAAAATACAATAAAATACAGAGCTTTAATCATGAGGCGATGTGGTTCCTTGATAAATAAAAATAAAAAAGTTATTGTAAATTCACAACTTAAATAGACAATTTCTACATTTTTTTCATGCAAAAAGTTTTAATAATTTGTAAAAATCCAATACAATGCACTCGCTCTATAACTTGTTGAAGGAGGGTGCTGAATCTATCTTTTAATAATTTCACTGATTATTGTATTCATTCAACTGTTTTTTTGTCACAAATTTGTGCTTCAATAATCTTGAAAAATATCTTTTTTTTCCAATGTCAGTTTGTTTTGTAAATTTACATTCATCTCAAAGAATTTCTGTTTTTTTCTTGCAAATTTTCGATATCAATCACAAATACGTTTTTATTTTAGTGAATTTACAAATTTATTTTCAAAGAACATCCAAGTTTTTGCTTCATGTTAAGTTTTCTTTTTCTCTTAAATCTCAGAAATTGAGAATATCTGAGTTTTCTTTCTAATAAAGAGTCTACCTTGTAGTTTGTGACTCACCAGGGTTTTCGCGATGCAGTACTGCTCTCCGACGTAACAGAAGTCTCCAGAGCCGCTGGTCTCAAACCAGATGTGATCCCCAAACTGGGCGTTCTCCTGAAACAGGACGCGGAGACCGTCAGCATCGAAACATTTCTGCAACAAAAACCTGACACGTTTTCAAAGAAATCTTCTGTAACTGTCTGAACAGCTCATCAATAACTCCATCAGTGATGATACTGATTTATGTTGCTGTTATCATCAGTTCAGCACTGCAGCCTCGCAGATGAGCTGCTTTTTCATTTC
>NW_024623322.1:0-1296 GCF_008729295.1 Plectropomus leopardus
TATAAAATTATACGTTTTGAGACTGTTTTTGCTGTTGGGGGTACTTTTACTCATAACCTCATTATTTCTAAAAATCCTTGCTATAGCCCTGCTGTGAAAAAAAATACTTTGAAACTGAATAACACTTAAAAATGTAACATTATCTGTTGATTTTTTATCAGTTTAAAAGCCAAATGAGACAGAGAAGGAGACATTAGCCTTGACTGGAGCTAAATATGCTAACGCTGATGTAAAACAGTCTCGCACTCACACACGAGCACAAGAAGACGTGTTCTACATGTACGAGTGAGCCTGAATACACATCGACCACACAAGCAATCCCTCTCTATTTATGTCACACACACACACACACACACACACACACACGCACGCATAACCTACTGTATTATGCATGTGCACGCAGGCATAAATAAACGCACAAACACCAGAATACAGTGACTGCACACGTGTGGCTAAACATAAAGGAAGCACGCACACACACACACACACACACACACACACACACAGGAGGAGCGCATGCAGGCCAACTCTCTGCAGGGTGGCTAAGTAACAGATGGCCGTCCAAAGTCATTTACACCTAGAGTGTGAGAGAGAGAGAGAGAGGACCAAAAAACTAAAACCTGTACAAGACTTCAGCACTGTGTCACCGGATGAAAATAGAACAGAAAACAATAGAAAGGATCCAAAATTATTATGTAGCCTAGAATAGTGCATTTACTGAATTTTACACTCCAGCGGCCAACTTGTTACCAATAAAAGCCGACTCTAGTTAACGCAGGGTTTCCCAGATATCGCTTATTTGTGGCGGCTCGCCACGATTTTAACACAAATTGGTCTGATTCTTTCAAAACGAAAAAAGTGGAAAGAAGGTAATGACTTAAGAAAAAATGGACGAAATATAAGTAAGAAATTAGCACAAGAAAATTATCTGAAAATATGCAACAAAAAAAGCAACAAAATACTTTTTTTTGCAATTTTTTGAAAAAAGGAAAAATAACAAGCAAATAAACTGACAAAATTTCTGTTAAATAAAAAAAAAATGTAATTTTTCTGCCGCTCCTCAGTAGATGATAATGACTCTGTATCCCAACAGAAAACGAACATCCCACTTTCACGTAGCACTTTCGTGTAACACTGGAGCTCTCTGTCCTCACTGAATCCATTAAAAATTCACTTCTGTTACTTCATGTAAACAAACCAGATAGCTATCAGCTGTGCGCTGGAGATCCAACCGAAGATGTTAACGCTTAAAAGCTGGGCAAGTAACCTATTTGCTATTTTTCTACGTTTGTAACG
>NW_024623323.1:0-1239 GCF_008729295.1 Plectropomus leopardus
TAATTGCTGGCAGTAAAGCTCAGCGCGATCAGAGTTAAGAGTCACGTCACGTTTGCTCAGCAAATTGTTACGATTTAAGGACTTAATAAACTGTGTTTCTGAAATATTAACAGGCGAATTTTCAGACAGTAAAGACAAATTTATTGCGGCTTGAAATGAAACCTGTAAATCAGTTTCAGATCCATGACTGAGGCTCTTGTTATTGCCAATAAAACAATACAGATGAACATTTCACCTGCTGTCATTCACAGCTTGTCGGAGCCTTGCAGGCATGCCGGGCTTTTAATATTCGTTTGTTTTTATTAAAGCAACATGGAAGATAATGTGCACGCATAGTTCAAACTTTGAATTAATAAAGGGAGGCGTCCTGTTCTGGAGTCCAGTCACGTCCTGCGTGAACGGCGTGCAGCTCGACTCAAACTGTTTTGATGAGAGTTGAAATGAACTCTGCTTTAATGATGTGAGCGTTTCAGTTAAGATTTGCAATCAGCTAAATGGCTCAATTTAGAACAACTGAAATAAACCAAATAATTAATTTGGAAACGTTGGGAAAAGCGCTGAAAGATTAATTCTGATGGTGGCGAAGAAGTAAATGATTCATCTGAGCAGAAGTGGAAGGAGCTTAATGTTGAATGGAAGCAAGTGATTCATTCAGAGGAGTCAGTTTGAGATGAGTCTGAGCCAGTTTCATCCTGAAGTTAAAAATAGACTTTCTGTGGTTGAAGAAGATCACACTCACACATGCACGGCGGCTCGCATGCATGTCGGTGCTGTCGCCATGCACGTGCTCACACACATGCAGATATACCCCAAAAAAATAAATAAATTGGGGGATGCAGAGGCCTCAAAACACGACAATTATATTTTCTGGATTTTCCCCTCAAAAATAATATGAAATAGAAAAAACTCGCTTACACACACACAGACGGTGTCACACTTTCTGTCACCAGCTCTCTTTTTTGTTCTTTCACTTGCTGACACACAAATACACACACACATGTTCTCTGACACAATCCCACTCCCTCACACACACACACACACACACACACACACACACACACACAGAGACACACACACTCTCGCGCTCTGGCTCATGAATTAAAGAGCAGAGCTGGTCCAGGGGGAAGAAATTATTCAGGCAGATCTGCTCTCTGACAGAGGAGTGGGAGGGAGGGAGAGAGGGAGGGAGCAGAAGAAGGAGGGAGGAAGAGGAGGAGAAGATGGGAGGGAAAAAAAGAG
>NW_024623324.1:0-4143 GCF_008729295.1 Plectropomus leopardus
TTTAATTGTTTTAAAAAGACGTCACTTATTTAAATGGCAATAATTCTAACACATTCAGACACATCTGCAGCATCAGTTGTACGCTGTGGACCTTTTTCTGCATCCTTAATAAAGTCATTATTATTGTTACTATTATATTATGATGATGATGATGATGATGATGATGATGATGATGATGATGATGTCTGTAGCTTGTATGGTGTTTCAGGTGTGTGCAGGCTGACAGGTGTGACATTCAGCTGTTGTTCCTACAAACGATCAAACACACTGATGTTTGTGTTTCTATCAGCTCAGGATGTTAAAGGTCGACACGAACACGACTCATAACCTTTGTTTGTCCACAGAGAGCTGCTGTTGTTGTTGCTGTTGTTGTTGTGCAGCAGGGAGGTTTTTTTTTTTTTTTAAATATTTATTTATCATGAGACCGCTGTCAGGGCCTCGACCCACAGGTTGGGAACCAATGACTCAAAGTAGCTTTGTAGTAAGTTGTTTTTTCTCTGACTTTTTTAAGAGTTGCAGGTTCAAGAGTTGTTTGTTTTTAAATCTCAATGCCGGGTGAAACTTTTTGCAAACAGGATAAATCTCTTTTGATGCTCAATATTTACAGGAAATAAAAAAGTTCTTTTTCATACATTTTTTCTTTTATTTTCATCTTCTCTAAACTTCAAACTTCTCTCGTTCTTTTCATCTCTCCTTTATTTCCCCTCATCATCTTCTCTCCTCATTTACTTCCCCGTCCTTATTTTTCTCCTAATTTGTATTTATTTCCTCTCGACTCCCAGTTTTCTCATCTCTTCTCGTCTCCTTCATCTTCTCTCCTGCTCGCTTCTCCTTTTTTTCACCTCTCCTTGTTTCCTCTTCTCTGTTTTATTGTTCTTATCTCCTCTCCTTCTTTTCTTCCTCTTCTTGTCTCCTCTACTCCTCTCTCAGTTGCCTCATCTCCTCTTCGCTCCTCTCCTCTCTCCTTGTCTCCTCTGCTCTCCTCTCCTCTCCTCTCCTCTCCTCTCTCCTTGTCTCCTCTCCTCTCCTCCTCGGTGGGCGGGGCGGAGGTCCCGGTTCCTCCCTCAGGGGGGAGTGGTCTTGTGATGTATCCGTGTTGGGGGCGCTGTTTCCCGGTCAGCCTCCCAGCTGTGCTTTGCTGTGATTTTCCTCCTCTTCTTCTCCTCCTCTTCCTCCGGTACTCCCGGGCCGGGCCTCCCGCCGCTGTCTCCGGTTAAAGATGGAGCTCCGGTCGCTCCTCCCGGCTCTGCTGCTCCTCTCCGCCGCCTGCCTGCTATCGGTGTCCGGCGCGGCTTCACGGACGGGACCGAAAGTCACCGAGAAGGTGGGTGATGATTTCTGACGCATTTATCTGCATCAACCCAAATCTGTCCTCTCTGCTGCGCGCGACACCGGCCCAGCTTCTCTTAGTGCGCGCGCCGCTGCCGGAGGATACAGCACGAGCACACACGCGCACATACACACGCGACGTGTCGGCGGGGGGAGGCCTGGACCGGAACTCACACTTGTCTCAGCGCATATTTAGGCTACAGACTTCCTTATCATACATCCATGCCACAGATCTTTCCAAAATGTGTGAGACAGTCAACACACACGCGCGCGCGCACAGCTGTCCACGTGTCCATCCGGAGGACTCTTCATGCGCAGCGCGCTCTGCACGCACGCGCTGACCTCAATGTGCACTCTGCAGGCTGCAGTGTGTCTTATTAATGCTCACATTAATGCATCACGTGCTGCCATATGAAATACAGTCATGAAGCTAAAATGTCCTCCCTCCATTAAACACCTGCTTATTAAAACCTGCTTTATTTTATATACCGATGTCTCTCTTTCATTTAATTCAACATACTGTCAGTGTTTGAAGGAAAATGATTAAACTAAAATCATAGACACAAAAAGGCACCTTTCGCAGCGGTATGATACACCTTCGGGCATTTTAGGTAACACAAAAAAAAGCTGTGAAGTCCCGATAGGACGGAGGAGGATGAGAGGTGTATGGGTCCAACAAACCCCGGACTTTCATCTGGGAGTCTGCTGTTTGCTTCCCTAAAGAACGTTGAGCCGAATTATGTTTTTTTCTAACTTAATCACGTGCTTTTGTCACACATGGGAGTAAATACGAGGTGTTTTACAGACGTGTAAGAGCCACTTGATTGCACATTTATGTTATCCGTTGAAACGGCCTCTATTCATATGTTTATTTTTTAAAACGCTGCATGTGAGCAGAAACTGTACATTTCCTGTGAAAACAAAAGTGTATTTTGGAAAGTTCAAATGCTTTTCAGAGATGTAAATTTTAACACGCCACAGTTGAAGCTAAATTTATGTCCTCTCAGTTATAACTGCTTTAATATGTTCACCAATTTATATATTTTATATATTTCTCCTTAAGGATCAATAAGGTCTTACTGACTGATGATATTTTGTAATAATATCTGCAAAGTGACAAAAATAACTAAAAGTTCAATATTTACCTGTGAGTTGAAGTAGAAGTATAAAGTAGCAGAAAATGGAAGTACAAGTACCTAAAACTTGTACTTCAGTATAGTACTTAAGTAAATCTACTATTTACTAGAACCTAACTTGTAGTGAAATGTATCAGCACACCACACACTGCACCACA
The DNA here is from genome assembly GCF_008729295.1 of Plectropomus leopardus. Lineage (NCBI taxonomy): Eukaryota > Metazoa > Chordata > Actinopteri > Perciformes > Serranidae > Plectropomus > Plectropomus leopardus. The sequence goes on from NW_024623324.1 coordinate 2,624, forward strand.
CACTGTACTACACACTGCACTACACACTGTACTAAACACAACACTACACACTGTACTACACACTTTACTACACACTATACTACACACAACACTGCACACTGCACTACTACACAGAATACCACACACTGTACACACATAGCAGAACTCTAGCCCTGTGTGTGTGTGTGTGTGTGTGTGTGTGTGTGTGTGTGTGTGTGTGCGTGCGTGCGTGTGTGTGTGTGCATGTCCAGGTGTTTTTTGACATCACAGTAGCGGGTCATGAGGTGGGGCGCATCGTCATCGGCCTTTTTGGGGAGGTCGTCCCACTAACTGTCAATAACTTTGTCGCCCTGGCAACCGGAGAGGTAGGATGATTGTTGTTGTTTATTTGATTTTAGATGTTTTTTAAGTTTCCCTGTGGTAACTTTATTTTGTGTTCTTTTTGTGTTTTACATTGTTTGTTCTGCAGTTTTGATTTTGTACTTCTGGTCCATTTCGTCCGTCTTTAAATTTCGTTTCTGCCTGTCTTGAGATTTTTAATCTCAAGGTTTCTCTGATTGAACAAACATTTTTAAATAAAACAAGTTAAGTAAAATCTAAGCAAATACTGTGATTCAAATTAAGATCTCTAGTTCATGTTGTTGATAAAATACTGGCCACTTTAATATGAAATTACATATATAGTTGGGTTCAGTTGAGTTGTCTATTGCATGTGTTTTTTTTATTTATTTCTGTATATTTGGTGCACAGAATTTTCTACAGAAGATTTTTTAAGATGTTTAAATTCTAGTTTGTCTCATAAAGCAAATGCATTTTTAATTGAATTTAAGGATTTATTTTTTATTTCCTTTATCTATATTTTTTCCTGTTAAAGCTGCTCATTAAGTGTCAGACATGTCTCTGCAGAAAGGTTACGGCTACAAGGGGACAAAGTTTCACCGAGTCATTAAGGACTTCATGATCCAGGGAGGAGACTTCACAGCGGGAGACGGGACTGGAGGTGAGACTCAAAGTGACGCTCTGCCCTAAAATACGATTTTTAAAGTACTACTTCCTGTACACTTGTACGCTGAATTCAAACTGCAAGTTTTCACGGAGGAAAGAAAAAAGCATCAAAACATCCACAGAAACGTAACGTCATGTTGCTGCTCTCTGTTCATAGGAACTTTTAAAAATAAAAAATATGCACATCAGACCTCACACACAGCTTATTAGCAGGTGTTAAAGGGCCCATTTGTGCCATAAACTGCAATACATTTTTTTTTAAAAAGTTACAGAATGCAAAAGACAGTTTTTCCAAGTAGCTTTTGAGAGATTTTAGATTTTTATACATCATGAAAATGACTGAAGTCTTTTTCTGTTTAGGTCACAGCATCTACGGAACGACTTTTGCAGATGAAAACTTCAAACTGAAGCATTTGGGAGCGGGCTGGGTGAGCTCACACACATTTGTTTTTATGTTTTTGACCTCAGTATTTAGGAATCATGAGATTAAAAGTTCAAAACCACTATTATTTTTTTAAAAATATTTCTTAACCCTT
>NW_024623325.1:0-1653 GCF_008729295.1 Plectropomus leopardus
ATATTAATGTATAATATTTTTTAAAGCCTGATTTTGAAAAGTGCATTTTGAGTGTTTGTAATATTCAATATAATGAACAGAAAAAAAACTCCCGGAGCCAAACTGTCTTAAGAAGCAACAAACTGATTTTATGAACATGAATACTTGTCATTACAAAGACGTTGTTACATGAATCTCTGTTGTTTTTTTGTTTTGTTTGGCAAAATAATGCCTCCATGTCAACCAAAAAAAAAAAAAAAAAATTAAAAGAAATAAAAAGCGAGAAATTTGGTCCGGAACATGAAGCGATGATGTTTTTTTTTTATACACATTTAAGTTATTCTGAAATTGCTTTTACATTCAGTAGCATCTCCTTTTAGCCCTCTAAGCGCATGCAGCCTATAGGAAGTGGGGAAAAATGATCCTTAAAAGGATGACTTAAAAAAAATAAAAATCAAAGAAAAATAAAAACAGTGACAAATGCAAACATGTTCCACACACCCACGACAGAGAAGAGCCCGTCTTATCTTTTCCACGCTGAATGACATGCATCAGGAGGCAGTTAAGGCTGTTAAAACCATCTGTAGAAACCCGTGACGCAGAGTCTCGACCCGCTCATCCTTTGGACGACTGTTTTACACCAGGAGACGCTGATGCGTTTAATGTCGGGCTGTTTTTTTTTGCACTTTAAAGCAGGAGATGAAAGCAAAGTAGCAGCAGCGACATGTGTGTGTGTCATATATTCTGCAAAAAATCATAGAGGCGTCTTTAACTCGTGACTCCCACAGAGCCCTGAGGTGGCGTCTACTGGCACACAAACACCTTTTTTGTCGACATACATGGTACAAACACACACACACACACACACACACACACACACACACACACACAAATTTCATAATTACATTCGCACTTTTTTTTGTTTTTTGTTCCACAAACACGTAAACACAGACAGAGAGAGGAGAGAGAGAGAGAGAGAGGGGACGCTCCTGCAGAGGGTGAGGATACTCCAGAGGCATTGAAACGGCAGCGACTCCTCCAGTTCACTTCTCCCTCGGTTCCCAGAGATGGATGCGTGGGTGACGGGTCGGGGGGATCAGATGAAAGGGTTTCGCGACGTCCCTCGACTGGGGTAAACATTCCCCTGAGAGACAAGAGAGGCAGAGTGAGAACCGTGTTTCCTGTTTGCAGAGAAACCAAAAAATAGCAATAAGAGCCTTTTTTATCCCGCTGAACTCACCGTAAACGGGTTCACCGACATCGGCCGGGGGACTTTGGGCTGAGAGTCGGGCGCAGGGAAGGAGGCAAAACCTGCATGACAGAGAGAGCGTGTTCAGTGATGTGGAGAGTGCAGCAGCTCCTCACTGAGCGTGAACCGGACGCTGCCACGGCTGCAGCGTGTGTGCAGCTTTTTCACTTTTTATGTTCAATATATGGATGAGGATTTGTCATGTAGCAGAGCATACTGCAGCAACAGAGACATTTATTCTGTTTATTTTACAGGTGGTGGTTTTATTGCTTTTATCATTATTCTGATTCTTCTTTTTATCATGATTATTCTTTTTGCTAATTTGTTTATTATAATTATCCCACTTTTTAAAATTAATTTATCATCTGATCATTCTATTTTTATTATTTTAATTATTATTTACAGCTACACCTTTAAAATTATTG